>NW_028190492.1:0-22500 GCF_048542155.1 Nylanderia fulva
CGACGTTCCTCGTTTCGACCCCCCGTACAAACCGTTCCACCGGATAAAAAAGCGGGGCCCCCAGCGGGGGTATCGCGCGTCCACCCCCCCTTTTCCCGTTGAGCAGTCGCGCCGGCCAAGGGTTCGGGAGGGTTTACTGGGCGGACGTGGTTTCCGGTGTGCGGCAGATGGCCGCGCACTGGGGCCCGTTCGTAGCGCAGGAGTCCGCTCCTGTCGCACCGGCTCCGCGTCTTCCACCGAAAGCGGAGCTTTGTGGCACCTGGTCTCTAATCTCCTGTGAGGAGGCGGCAGCCATCAACCTGCCCCTCAACTCGGCCCCCGGATAAGACGGCATCGGCGTACGGATATGGAGAGCGGTACCAGCTTCCATCAAAGCTCTCCTCTTCAACATCGTGCTGCAATACGGAGGTTTCCCAGCATCGATGCTGGTGAGTCGGACGGTTTTCATCCCGAAGAGGGGGGAGTGCTCCCTGCCGGGGGATTTCCGTGTAAAAGCGTCGGCTCGTGTCATCACCGCACCATCTCTATCGCCCTCATCGATCACAATCGCGCGACGCGATTGGATCTCTTGGCAGAAGTCTCTAACCATCACTCGGTAAGGTTCCTGTTGCCGTTTACCCTTGATGGCTTCGAGACTCCTATTGGGGAACCTTGTCTCCAGATACTGGTTAATGAAAAACTCCCCGGCTAAGGTGCTTTCAGCCTCAGCGCGTGCCATGAGTCTAGTTTCCTCAACTGACCATCTGGCCTTTACGCGGTCAACATTGATAGCACTGTTGGCTTGTAGTGGGTGAGCACGTACTTTGTGGACACCAAGACCACGCATGTTCCGGAACCTCGCCGAACACTACTCACAGCTGACCATTTCCTCCTCTAGGCTGTCCACTTCAGCCTGGCTGGTCCTTATAGTGGTTTGCGACGGACCAGCTGCGATCCCGTCAGGGTCCTCCGCACCTCTCGCGCTCTCACTCAAGCGAGCACTCGCACGCAGTCCCCGGGCCATCCGAGAACCCGGGACAGTATTCTTATTCAAATTTCTCTCCATAGTTAACTGCGTGTAGGGGGGCAAACGGATTGACAACCGAGAGCCCCCCAAGAAACTACGGTCTTTCTTAGCCCCACAACTCACCATGACCGTAGGCGCATGGGCCGAAGCCTTTAGGGGCGCACTTTGTTGTACACTCTCTTAGTCGACACCTACCGAGTTTAAACTTTCAAAGTAGGCCGTTTCCGGGAGCACCACATGGAGGTGGAGGTACAACTTGGACGTGAGAGGCTGAAGGTCTTTACTAGAGGACTTCGTTGGCGCATCACCAACCAACCACAACTCTCTCTAAGTACCATCGCAGCGTGTTGCTTTGAGGACCGAGAGAGTCATAGTTACTCCCACACAATCCTTTTTGTATTCTTCTATTTCGATTGGATCCGGATTGTCACAGTTTTTGAGTATGAAATCTTCTTTGAGATCTTCAAACTTGTATTCCCTGTCTACGTCATAAATTATAAGAGTAGGATTTATTTTCCTTGGCTCCTCTACTTTCAATTTCTTTGTTGTTAGGTTTATTCTTTTCACAAAGTCCCCGTCTCTTTCATCCACCTCCACCACTACTCCTTTTCCTCTCATTTGCCTTATTGCCTTTATTCTCAGCCTTTTATTTGTACTTGTCAGTTCTTTTATAACCTCCTTCTTTATTTCACTATTCGTTCTCGCATCTTCGTCTTCTTTTATAGGTTTAATTAGTACTACTTTGTGCGTAGTATCTGACCTCCTTTCTTTTTCTTTTACAGCACCTGTAGCAGTCCTTGGAGTTCCTGCCGTAACATTGGCATAGGAGAGTCCTTTAGGCCTCAAGTCAGCAACAGCTTGGTAAGCAGCTTTCCATATTTCTTTTTTTAAAACTACATTATGTAGTCTATTTTCTAGTACTGCCCATTTGGACAATATGTATTTTATAAAAAACCACTCCTCAATGTTTAAAGTCGACCAGACTGGCAATAATTTATTATAAATAATTATTTGAAATACGACAACAACGTTTCGGCTGTCATTGCAGCCCTTTTCAAGTACATCTATAAAAAGTTCAATCAAAATAATTATAATTTAATACACTTATTCGCAACAATTAATTATACATTTAAATACAAAAATGTGTTACATACCAAATTTAAAACAGTAAATCAACATCTATGCAAACTACCGACAATGTTAACGCTTGTTTTGATGAACAATGTAAGACTGACAAAAGTAAGCACATATTAAATAGATGTTAACTGTTCACAAGAATCTTAGTCACTAAGCGTTAAGAAGATAGAGACGAAACTAAATGTGTCTTTCGTAATTTAAATCGTCATAATAAAGTCAAATAAATAAAAATAAATAAATAGGTGGATATAAAAATAAAAATAAAATTAAAAGTAAAAAAAAATATAAAACGACTTAAATAACGTCAAGAACACGATCATAAATCCCACTGAAATTCTACGTATCTTTCTGTAAATTAATATTTTGTCCTTGTTTTTTTATGTAAAACATTTCTGCAATTTCTCTTTTTCTTGTCTGTTTTTCCTCATGCAGAATCACCGGAGAATCCCAACGGAACTCATGATCGTTGCAAGTCCGATGTAAACTAATGACAGAATGCAATGTCTTGTCTTTTTTTATGTTATTTCTATGTTCTTTAATGCGCGTTTCTAAATGTCTCTTTGTCTGTTCTATATAAGCCGAATCGCAATTCGCACAATCAATTTTATAAACAACATCAGTTCTTTTTAAGTTCTCGATCCCATCTTTACCTCTTTTTATCAACGTGTCCAATTTTTTTGGGACAGTATGCAAAGCATCAATTCCACTTTTATTGATGCAACGCGTAATATTCTCGCTAGATCTTTAATGTAAGGTAACACAATGCAATTTCGCGTATCAAATTTATTTCGATTGGGCGAGTTAAGATTACTGCCAAATTTAATCGCTCGAAGTCTTTTATTGATGTTTTTGTTAATAATTGTTAACGGGTAACAATTATTAATAAGGATTCTTTTGATTAAATTAATATTTTCTTCATGAAAAATAGGGTCAGCGAGTAAAATAGCCCTATCAACTAGGCTTGTAATCACGCTAATTTTATATCTCATAGGATGATTTGACAGAAAATTAATATAGCGGCCTGAAAACGTAGGCTTTCGGTACCAATTAGTCGTCAATCTACCACCGATACGTATAACGTTCGTATCCAAAAAACTCAGAGAACAATTTTTCTCTAGTTCAAACGTAAACTTAAGTCGAGTGTGGAAACCATTGAACACACGAAGCATATCCTCAATTTTTCCTTTCGGAATAATTGAAAAAAGATCATCGACGTACCTAAAATAACAATAGGGTTCGAAATCCAATTGACGGAAACAGTATGATTCCAAATCGTCCATAACAATGTCAGAAAGAATCGGAGACAATGGAGACCCCATCGGAGAACCGAAAACCTGTTCGTAAAATTTTCCGTCAAAAACGAAGCTTGTTGAGCGCATAACCGTGTCAATGGCGTGTAAAAACTGCGCAAGGCTAAACGAAGTAAATTGTGAGATGTCATCCCATCGGTTATCTATTGCTATTTTAATTAATTCCCAAGGGGTGTTAGTAAAAAGTGAAGTCACGTCCAACGAAATCATAACATGGCTGTCGTCGATGTTTCTGTCTTTAATAATCTCCACAAAGGACCAACTATCCTTGACATGAGATCGAGGTTTATTGACTGCATTTTGTAGTATCTCACTCAAAAAGGATGCTATGTTGTAAATAGGACTTCCTACAGTTGAAATTATGACGCGGAGAGGGTAACCTACCTTATGAATCTTTGGTAAACCATACGCACGAGGCAAATTACCATTCGTACACCTCAATTGTCTGTATGTGTTATCGTCTATTAATTTATTATCTAACCAAGATTTTAATAAATTAGCAACCCTCGTGCTCAGTGACTTCAGCGGAGTCCTATTAAGTGATGTATACGTAGAATCGTCTTTCAATAAAAAATTCATTTTCTCAACGTAGTCTGACCGGTCCATCAGTACAGTAACCTGACCTTTATCAGCTTTAGTTGCAAAAATATTTTTGTTAGATTTCAAAAATTTTGAGCAGTCGGAGTATCTATTACAAATGTAATTATCGATGTAACATACATGTTTTTGTTTACTCAAAAACTTGTGTACCGAACTCGCTATCGAAAATCTCAAATTATCCAGGTTGTCACTGGGAAACTTTCTATGATTAACTTCAATATTCTTTATGTTTTCTAATGCAGAAATTTTCCTATCATCTTTATTACTTCTACAAATGGGTACGCCAAACTTATCACCCAAACTGAGAAACCTCATCACCGAATCCGGAACGCGACGATTGCTGATATTTACAATCCATTTGCGGTAATCTATTTTTATTAATGGATTCCGAACCCCATAATACTTGCGACAAATGTGTTCAAATTTTCTTCTTAGACGCCGCTTCTCACTATTATTATATTTATGAATGATATGCCCATTGTGATCAAAAAAGCCAACGACAAACTCAAAAGGTAAATTATCAAATAATCGCTTTTCGATATGATTCAAATTGACACGTAACGCACGTAATTTACAATTAATATCTTTAATCTCTAAGTTTAATAACTCAATTTTGCTACGATGCTGGAGATGTAGCCATTTAAGTGTAACATTTCTGCTGTGAAAAATAGTTGATTTACTTGCTGTATTGTTGTTGTTAATATGCGGAGGTAGAATATCCATCCGTCTGCACCGGAGTAAAAATATAAGTTGTTGATAAGATTTACATATGTTCTTCTTCGTCTTGATCCAAGATTTTAGCATCAAAGACATTTGCATACTAAATTTCTCCGACACGTAATTAAAATATCCTCTTTGTAAAACCACCATAATAAGGTCACGGTGTGATAAAATAAATAATAATCCTTAAGGTTGCCAGTAATAATTAATAAAAAACCACTCCTCAATGTTTAAAGTCCACCAGACTGGCAATAATTTATTATAAATAATTATTTGAAATACAACAACAACGTTTCGGCTGTCATTGCAGCCCTTTTCAAGTACATCTATAAAAAGCATTCTGTCATTAGTTTACATCGGACTTGCAACGATCATGAGTTCCGTTGGGATTCTCCGGTGATTCTGCATGAGGAAAAACAGACAAGAAAAAGAGAAATTGCAGAAATGTTTTACATAAAAAAACAAGGAAAAAGTATTAATTTACAGAAAGATACGGAGAATTTCAGTGGGATTTATGATCGTGTTCTTGACGTTATTTAAGTCGTTTTATATTTATTTTTACTTTTAATTTTATTTTTATTTTTATATCTACCTATTTATTTATTTTTATTTATTTGATTTTATTATGACGATTTAAATTACGAAAGACACTTTTAGTTTCGTCTCTATCTTCTTAACGCTTAGTGACTAAGATTCTTGTGAACAGTTAACATCTATTTAATATGTGCTTACTTCTGTCAGTCTTACATTGTTCATCAAAACAAGCGTTAACATTGTCGGTAGTTTGCATAGAAGTTGATTTACTGTTTTAAATTTGGTATGTAACACATTTTTGTATTTAAATGTATAATTAATTGTTGCGAATAAGTGTATTAAATTATAATTATTTTGATTGAACTTTTTATAGATGTACTTGAAAAGGGCTGCAATGACAGCCGAAACGTTGTTGTTGTATTTCAAATAATTATTTATAATAAATTATTGCCAGTCTGGTCGACTTTAAACATTGAGGAGTGGTTTTTTATTAATTATTACTGGCAACCTTAAGGATTATTATATATAATATGTATTTTATTGCAGATTTTGTTATTTTGTTGTTATCATTAAACATGAATGTCTCGAGCTGTTCCTTTGTCTCCATCATCTCCTCTACTTCATTTACTCCTGTGCTCTGTTCTAATCTTTCATATCCATCCTTCTCATTTTCAGAATCACTCAGCCTTGTGTTCCCTTCATGCGTCTCTTCAGTGTCTTTTTGGGTACTACCCAAAGGAGGTGGTGATCTACTTACAGATCCCCTTCGCGCAAACAGCAATTCTCTTTTTCTCTCTTTTTCGGCGTTTAGAGTTTCGGTTACTTTCGCGCCAGCATTAGTCGTTACCAAAGTATCAGCCAAGTTTTTGTGTTTTTGTTTGAGTTTTGTTCTTTCCATGTATATCCCACGAGTATGGCAGGAAAAAAAATGTCCACTCAGGCAGAGCCTCCATCACCTGAGTAAGGCGACTTATATACCACAGAGGTTGCGCCAGGTGCCTCTGGGGGATTGTTTGCGGTCGCGCAACTTAACCTCCCCGCGGCCATGCAGCCCCACACACGATGCCTCCCATCTTGGCTTGAAAGGGACCTTGGGGCCCCGGGTGCGTCATGCCCGTACTACTGTCGAATCGTCAGTAGCCTCCTGGGGAAAGTAGATAGGAACAGATGTCCGTGGTTGATTTAACGTGCGGTACCTGCTCAGAGAGCTTAATCACACGACCCCCATGGGTGCGGAATTGGGATAAGCCCAATCAGCTCGTTCCAGCAGGCCAGGAACTACCAGTAGCGCCTCCGAGTTTGTAGGACTCTTCGGCAACCCACCGGTTGGGGCGAGCGCCTGTCCAACGCTCTACCAGCTGTGCAGGACTGGTGCCCGAGCAGATACGCTGCTCACCCGTCGAGGCCCGAGAGCTCCTAACCAGCATGCGGCTTCAACCACTACCCCCACGAGTCCGACCTCAATTGCCGGGACGAGGGACGAATCCCCGACTCCCGTGGTACCAGTCAAGATCACTGGTTGGATCTTCGTGGCCGAGACCACTCCCAGCTTTCGGAGGCCTACACCTCCCAGGCAGTGGTCGGCCTATGTTCCTCGGGAACATCGGCTTCTCTTATCCTCCTTTCAGCAGCGCCCTCCTTCTCTGAAATACAATCTTTGCATACACACCAACACTTTCATACCTTTCCTTACATTCCAACATGCGACTCACATCCACACTGCCATTCTTTCGCACAATCACACCCCACTCACTCAGGTTCCTTACATCACCATACATTGGACACTCAACCAACACATGCTTTTAATTCTCTCTCTCCGCTCCGCATGCACAGCTCTCACTCTCAAACAGACCACGCTTATACAGGAATTCATTCAAACTTCCATGCCCTGTCAGAATACAGCCCAGGCTCAAGCCAGGCTCGAACTCTCGGCACTCACCCGCGAACCTTACATTCTTTATAAATTCATACGTCACTCTTCCTTTCTCGCATTTATTCCATCTATTCTGCCACATCTCATACAGCCTTTCACTCACCAATTCCATACATCCATCCACACCTCTCTCACGCAAGTCACTATCATTCACTACATCATACTCACTCATACTAATTCCCTTTCTCACCTTATACAACACTCCTCTTCTCACGCACTCCAGGTCCCACGGCAAGCCACCCATAAGGACTTGCATGGCCGCCGTGGAGACCGTTCTACATACATTCAGACACGCACTCAACACCACTCGCTGTCACCTATTTATGAGCTCCCTCGCATATTCAAATCTCATCACTCCATACCATACACTCGCTCCATACATCACACACGACATGAACAGACCTTTATACAACACAGTCACAGCTTTCTTTTGCAAACCCCACTCACTTCTCAACACGCGTCTTAATTTTCCCACCACATTCATACATTTCTTTCTCAGACACTCCAGATGCAACCTGTAGTTCATCCTTTTACTCACACAAACACCCAGATATTTCACGCTTCTCGCATACCTCACGCATCTATCATTCACTCGTACATTGGGAGGCCTCGTCCCAGCCATACTACCTTTCATCAACATCATCACAGTCTTGTTCTCAGACACACTCACACCTACTTTCACTCCCCATTCGTACACCATTCTCATCCACTTAGTCCTTCCACGACCAACAACAAGTCATCCGCGTACGCAACCATTTTACATTCACTCTCACGCAGCCGCCACAACAGTTCATCCATCATTAGGTTCCATATAAATGGATCACAGATGGAGCCCTGCGGGCAGCCACGCTTTACGTCTTTCCACACTGTGTCACACGCACCCATCATGCATACACGCCTGCCGCTAAAATAGCTCTTCCATAATTCAATTTCTTCACATTCAACCTCACGCAATTTCTCGATCACACATTCCCACTCTAGATTATCAAACGCTCCTTTGAAAGTCCACGAACACTCCTAACACATACTTTCTCTCCGACCCATTCACCCAGTCATGCACTCGATTCCATGCATCCTCGGTCGACCGATTCCTTACGAATCCGTACTGGGCGTCACACATTCTTCCACACATCGTTCGCTCGAGTCTTCCTACCATCATTCGCTCCAACACTTTCCCCAGCACGGACAGCAGTCAAATGGGCCTATAAGACCCAGGGTCCGACCTAGGTTTATCGGGGGACTTCAATAACACTACCACCCGCGCAGTCTTCCACGCCGGGGGGAAACACGCTGTATTCAGACATACATCATACATTCTTTTCATCCATACCGGGACAGCACGCCAAATCGCTCGCAACATCTCAGCACTCACACCATCCATACCAGGTGCCTTACCCACTTTCATCGATCTCACTGCCACATCCACTTCGCTCCATTCAAACTGCTTTTCTTCTTCCCTCACGTTTCCTCTGGCGTCTATCGCCACGTTCGTCCTTGCTGCCGAGAAGAATCTCTTCATTAGCTCATCCGCGCTTTCTTTCCATGTACTCGTCACTCTATCACCCACTTTTATACCACTTAATCTTACCCTATCACGCTTTCTCATGCACACCTTATATACATCGCTCCATGGATCCCTCTTCCCAGTCACGCACACAAATTGCTTCCAATTCTCTTCTTTCACTCTTCGCATTTTCTCCTTATACTCCCGCAAAACATACTTATATTCAGATTCAGCGATTTTCGGATCTATATTTTTCTCTTGCATTCATTTATTTATTTTCCGTAGGGGGGGTAAAGGGGTATTGAAATTAAATCTCAAAATATGAGATTATTTCATATTTAAAATCTTGGCCGTGTCCAAGTAAAAATTTGGTGCCTTGTGCACCGGTATTTTAATTCTAACGAAAAATTATTTAGTTTCGTTAGGATAACGCATTGTCACCCGCGATTTGGCTCTTGTTGCCCGTCTTATACGTTAAATTTATATTTATATATTACAGAGCCTTGTTAAAACTCTTATATTTGAGACACGCTGGCTTAAAAAATGCGTTTGTTTACCAACATTAATATATATAACAGAGAAAAGTATAGAATCGAAAGGATCTGAATAGCTCAGCTGGAAGAGCAGTCGCCCGGCAAGCGAAAGGTCTCGGGTTCGATTCCCGATTCAGCGATTTTCGGATCTATATTTTTCTCTTGCATTCATTTATTTATTTTCCGTAGGGGGGTTAAAGGGGTATTGAAATTAAATTTCAAAATATGAGATCACAAGTTTCCTAGCATACACAGGTTTACACCTCTTCATCCACGATCATTCGCACTATGGATCCATTTCATCATTCGCTCTACACAGCTCTGCGCATCCGCTTTGTCTATGGCGCTCGCTGCATCCTCTAACGCACTCTCTCGCATATCACACATATATCCTTCCCAGTCTACGTCCTTGCACACCCATCTACGCTTCTACCAGCCCTCATTCGTACCTACATTCTCTCTGTGTACCATCCGTATTAACAATACGTTATGGTCACTCACTCCCCAGTCGGGCTTTACTTCCCACTCATACCGGCACCCTTCCATTCACGCCGTTCACGAAAGTGACATCGATGTCACTCTCCCCATTCGGCCCGCTGAACGAGTAAAACTCGCTTGGCTCATTCAACAACATTCATCCCACTCGCAATCATCCATTCCTCAATCACTCTACCACGCGCTTCACTCTCTCTGCTGCCTCCACCCTTGCTATACCACAAGGGAGAGACGGCACGGCATTCGCATCCATACCTATCAGCAGACGCTTTCTCCCGGCCGTCTCACATACTCTGTCCATGTACGCCAAGTACGGCTCGATACACTTACCATACTGGCAATACATGGACGCCACATACATTTCGCCAAAGTCCCCCTTCAACCACACACTCACTTCAAGCTTATTCGTACACTCTCTCACGTACATCACGTCTAACCTAGAGTCATTTACCACCACTGCTGCTTTCACCGTCCCACTTTCGCACACAATCACATCCATACCTATGGGCAAGCCCACCACACGTCCATGCCTTTCATACGGTTCTTGCAGCAGTGCTACATTCACTCGACGTTCGCGCATCATCTCACCCAGATCACACATAATCGCATACGCTCTCTGGCAGTTATACTGCACCACATTCACGCACCATTCATTCGTCATTTATTCTCGCTTTCTCTCTCTCTAACGCTCTCACGTATTCCGGACACACTTCGGACAGGTCTCTTTCAGCTTACAGTTTCTACACACACTTTCCTTTTTATAATCTCTCATCATGTGTCCTACACATCCACATTTTTGGCACAGTCTTTCCTTTTCGGTGCATTGCCGCATCATGTGCCCAAATGCGAAGCACTTGTGGCACCTCAGCACACTGAAAAACTCTTTCACCCTAAAGGCCTTCTAATGCACAAACACTCGTCCGTCACTACAGAGCACATTTCTTATTGCACTCGTAACTTCTAATATCACATTTCCGCAGGTTGCATCTTTCTTCGCATTCCTACTCACAACACGCACACGTTCCATAAATACTCTCTCATCCACTCGCCCTTTCAAGCTCCTCTCATACATTTCTCTCATTAACACTTCACTCGCCATATCATTCGGCACATCGTACAAGATGATCTTTGGGCCTATCTTGCGAGGCAGCTCAACCTTTAGGCCAGCATTCTTAAACTGACCACACTCTCTTATTCTTTTCAACTCACTCTCGCTCACCGTCTCAATCGCTACACCTTCCATTCCTCACTTTCCTCACCGCTTTTCACACGCACATTCAGTGACTTGCTCACATGCTTCATCATTCTCGCCTTTACTTCCTCACTTGTCACACTCGCACTTGCATCATCCGCTCTCACTATTACCGCATAACTCTTCTCTTTCGTTTTCACTCGTTTTCACATTCACTTCCTGTACCTTTTCAATCACGCTCTTTTCAACATTTTTCGCACTCACGCTCGCATAGCTCATTCCACTTCCGCCGTAGGCTAAATCCCGACTCGCTCGACGCATACACTCATCCAGTTTCCCCTGTATTCTCTCATTTTTGCACAACATTTTCATCATCTGTTCCTCATATTCTCCCACAATGTCCAGTATTTTCTCACTCGCACTCTTTGAAATTTTGTTCGTCTCCGTAAACAGGAATTTACGGAGTCTCGCACCAATTACTCTCATACACGCTATCTCACTCACTTCCGCAACGCTCTCATTCTCTCCCTCATTCATTAATCAAGAACGAAAGTTAGAGGTTCGAAGGCGATCAGATACCGCCCTAGTTCTAACCATAAACGATGCCAGCTAGCGATCCGCCGAAGTTCCTCGATGACTCGGCGGGCAGCTTCCGGGAAACCAAAGCTTTTGGGTTCCGGGGGAAGTATGGTTGCAAAGCTGAAACTTAAAGGAATTGACTGAAGGGCACCACCAGGAGTGGAGCCTGCGGCTTAATTTGACTCAACACGGGAAACTTCACCAGGCCCAGACACCGGAAGGATTGACAGATTGATAGCTCTTTCTTGATTCGGTGGGTGGTGGTGCATGGCCGTTCTTAGTTGGTGGAGCGATTTGTCTGGTTAATTCCGATAACGAACGAGACTCTAGCCTGCTAAATAGGCGTACCTTATGGTATCGCGAAGGCCCTCGGCTTCGGCTGGCGGGTTTTTACTACCAACGTACAAACAAATCTTCTTAGAGGGACAGGCGGCTTCTAGCCGCACGAGATTGAGCAATAACAGGTCTGTGATGCCCTTAGATATTCTGGGCCGCACGCGCGCTACACTGAAGGAATCAGCGTGTGTTCCCTGGCCGAAAGGCCCGGGTAACCCGCTGAACCTCCTTCGTGCTAGGGATTGGGGCTTGCAATTGTTCCCCATGAACGAGGAATTCCCAGTAAGCGCGAGTCATAAGCTCGCGTTGATTACGTCCCTGCCCTTTGTACACACCGCCCGTCGCTACTACCGATTGAATGATTTAGTGAAGGTCTTCGGACTGGTGCGCGGCAATGTCTCGGCATTGCCGATGTTGCCGGGAAGATGACCAAACTTGATCATTTAGAGGAAGTAAAAGTCGTAACAAGGTTTCCGTAGGTGAACCTGCGGAAGGATCATTAACGTTCCGGAGGTCCTGCTCTGCGTCGAGAGTCCTATCTTTTGGGAGAGAACGCGCGCTCGCAGCAGTCGGCGACTGAATGGACGCGCTGAAAAGGCGCTCTCAGAGAAAAAGAAAATAACGGATTTGACGGAATTTGTTGATTGTGTTTTGAATATAACGACGGACGCCGTCGCGCCTCTCTGACCGAAAGTAGTCGGCAAGCAGAGCAGCGCGCCCGGCGGTGTTCGACGACGATTCGGAGCGAGACGCTTCGCGATCACGCTCGTGTGTGTGCCATTCTCCGGCCACACACACACAGAGCGTCGATTCGGCGTTGAGCGCGAACCGGTGGTAACCTATGCCCGCGCACGCGTGTGTGCAGCACCCACGACGTTCGTCGACGCGCGCCCTCCCCGTTGTCGCGGGGCAGCGGTCAGCGTGCCGAGAACACACGGTGTGCGACCGCGAGTGCCGAGCGAGAGGACCCCCATATATTATTATAATATATATATAACACAGAGAAGGGATCGATGATATTTCGACCAATCTGTCAACTGTGTCGGTCCGACGGTTTCTTCAAAGAGCTTCCGCCTCGGCTCTCCCGTTGCGGGAGAGACGCTCCGAACGAGAAACACACAACTCTATCTTTGTGCCGTAGCCTTCCCTGGCGGGAGGCGGCGATCCGCGCGCGTCCTCAGATGCGCGCGGACAGGCTGATCGAAGAGCCACCACGATTATTCTCTCTCCCTCGTCCGAGAGAAGAGACCACGATGGTTGAACGAGAAGCGCGTTTCTTCGCGAACGCAAAAATTTCGAACGATTACCCTGAACGGTGGATCACTTGGCTCGTGGGTCGATGAAGAACGCAGCTAATTGCGCGTCAACTTGTGAACTGCAGGACACATGAACATCGACATTTCGAACGCACATTGCGGTCCACGGATACAATTCCCGGACCACGCCTGGCTGAGGGTCGTTCTAGTACCCCTAAACTGCTTGCGCCCGAAAAGCGCGCACGGCCACGACGCGGGCGACCAGAGAATGGCGCGCGCATCGCCTGTGCCCTGTGCAACGCTTACAATGGGCGTACGAGCGATCGTTGGACGTTCGCCCGAGGTGTCTGTGCCGCGCCGACCGGCCGCGGTGCAAATCCTGGCGTCGTCTGAAATGACACACCGAAATAATAATAATAATGAGGAGGAGAAGCGCACAAGCGTGTAAAACGTTGGCGAACGCGCGCCCAGAGAATGCTGCGCGAATTAAGAGGGGGAGCGTGTTTGTGTATCCAAGTCGTGTGTGTACGCGAGAGCCGAGGAGAAATGGGATGAGAGTAAGAGCGCGCGCGAAGGGAGCAACAAACGGCCAAAAAAAGGGTCAGGACGGTGAATGGCACCGCTTTCCCTAGAGCGGCGCGTGCGTCGTTGTCTCCCGAAAGTAGGTAGCGCTTGTCTCACCGTCTCTCCTCTCTGTACATCACACAGACTGACCGGACTGCTCTCGCACTCTGTGCCGCGTCTCTCGGTGCGATAGCGCTCGCGCGTCTTATGCCGAGGCGCCCTTGCCCGCACACATAACGGTATTACGGAGAAATATACGGCGCGTCGTCGTCCGGCGGAGAGAGCATTCGTAATCCTTTACCTCTTTACGGAGAAGGGTTTTGAATCGCGAGCCGACCGCGTGTCCGAGTCCACGAAATTTTCGTAAAGCGAAAAAAGGGGACCGGCGCGCCGCGTCGTGTACTCGTCGAATCGATTCCGCCCGAATTTCGTATATAAAAGAGAAGGGAGAGCCGAGAATCTCGAACCCCGCGATATATCGTCTCCATTACCACCAACGAGTGTGTGTGCGGTTAGCGCCCCGGCGATTTGCCTTCTCGCGTATTTCGTGTGCTGCCGCTGCTGCTCTCTCGTTCGACGCTCTCTCTCTCTCTCCCTCTTATTAATATATATTATAGAGGAGAGACGACGATGAGCGACGCGGAGGAGGCAAACGGCTACGAAAACTCACTATGCGACGACCTCAGAGCAGGCGAAATTACCCGCTGAATTTAAGCATATTATTAAGCGGAGGAAAAGAAACTAACCAGGATTTCCTTAGTAGCGGCGAGCGAACAGGAAAAAGCCCAGCACCGAATCCCGCGGTTCCGCCGCAGGGAAATGTGGTGTTTGGGAGGATCCGCTTATCCCGAGGTGCCGCGTCGCGTCCAAGTCCATCTTGAATGGGGCCACTTACCCGTAGAGGGTGCCAGGCCCGTAGCGACCGGTGCGCGCCTCGGGAGGATCTCTCCTTAGAGTCGGGTTGCTTGAGAGTGCAGCTCTAAGTGGGTGGTAAACTCCATCTAAGGCTAAATACGACCACGAGACCGATAGCGAACAAGTACCGTGAGGGAAAGTTGAAAAGAACTTTGAAGAGAGAGTTCAAGAGTACGTGAAACCGTTCAGGGGTAAACCTAAGAAACCCAAAAGATCGAACGGGGAGATTCATCGTCAGCGGCGCTGGCTTCGCGTCGGTCGGCGATGTCCCGCGGAGTCCTTGCGGCTCGCGCGCGGGCACGCTACCGTGCGCCGATGTCCGGCGCTCGTCGTCGTGCACTTCTCCCCAAGTAGAACGTCGCGACCCGCTGGGTGCCGGTCTACGGCCCGGGTGCGGTGTCTGTCGCATCGCCGGTAAAACGGCACGCGACAAACCCTCGGTCGCCCGGCCGGCTGCTCGGCGGTACGCGCAAGGTATCAGGCCGCACTATTCACGGTGCGTCGAGACCGTCGCAAGCGCGCGCCACGGTACTCGGAGGTTACGGACTTCGCGCCGTCCCCGGTCCTGGCCCGCTGTTGGTTACAGTACGGTACACCTTCGACAGGCCTGCGAACGTCTCCCGCTGTCTTGCGGGAGACCGATACCGGTCGGCGACGCTACTTCTTTGGGTACTCTTAGGACCCGTCTTGAAACACGGACCAAGGAGTCTAACATGTACGCTAGTCATTGGGACCTGTCGCGAGACCTAAAGGCGTAATGAAAGTGAAGGTCGGCCCTGGCCGTCGACCTAGGGAGGATGGGCCGCGTCGCGATGCGGCCTCGCACTCCCGGGGCGTCTCGTTTTCATCGCGAGAAAAGGCGCACCCAGAGCGTACACGTTGGGACCCGAAAGATGGTGAACTATGCCTGGTCAGGACGAAGTCAGGGGAAACCCTGATGGAGGTCCGTAGCGATTCTGACGTGCAAATCGATCGTCGGAACTGGGTATAGGGGCGAAAGACTAATCGAACCATCTAGTAGCTGGTTCCCTCCGAAGTTTCCCTCAGGATAGCTGGCACTCGGCCGTTCCGCACGGAACGCGCGCGAGTCTCATCTGGTAAAGCGAATGATTAGAGGCCTTGGGGCCGAAACGACCTCAACTTATTCTCAAATTTTAAATGGGTGAGATCTCTGGCTTTCTTGAATTATGAAGCCACGAGCATCTTCGGATCAGAGTGCCAAGTGGGCCATTTTTGGTAAGCAGAACTGGCGCTGTGGGATGAACCAAACGCAGAGTTAAGGCGCCCAACTCGACGCTCATGGGACACCATGAAAGGCGTTGGTTGCTTAAGACAGCAGGACGGTGGTCATGGAAGTCGAAATCCGCTAAGGAGTGTGTAACAACTCACCTGCCGAAGCAACTAGCCCTGAAAATGGATGGCGCTGAAGCGTCGAGCCTATACTCTGCCGTCAGCGGCAAGTGGGGCGGCAACCGGGAGCGGGCGTTAGTCTTCTCTCGCGTCGTCACGAAGCCCTGACGAGTAGGAGGGTCGCGACGGTGAGCGCAGAAGGGTCTGGGCGCGAGCCTGCCTGGAGCCGCCGTCGGTGCAGATCTTGGTGGTAGTAGCAAATACTCCAGCGAGGCCCTGGAGGACTGACGTGGAGAAGGGTTTCGTGTGAACAGCCGTTGCACACGAGTCAGTCGATCCTAAGCCCTAGGAGAAATCCTATGTCAATGACGGCGTACAATATACTCGAGTGTCGAGAAATAATAATAAATATTATACGAAAGACACACGCCCGTCGGGCGAAAGGGAATCCGGTTCCTATTCCGGAACCAGGCAGCGGAACCTGCATACAATTCGGGCCCTCGTAAGAGTGTTCGTCGGGGTAACCCAAAATGACCTGGAAACGCCGTCGGGAGATCCGGGAAGAGTTTTCTTTTCTGTATAAGCGTTCGAGTTCCCTGGAAACCTCTAGCAGGGAGATAGGGTTTGGAACGCGAAGAGCACCGCAGTTGCGGCGGTGTCACCTCGAAGGTCTCGGCGATGGCGCTGCCACGGATCCAGTTCCTGTGGCGGATAAGACCTTGCTCTGGGATCCTGTAACACCTGCAGAGGTGAACAAGATTTCCGTAAGGACTGGCACTGTGCCCGGATTGGACCAGATTACGCCGAGGATGTGGAACGCTGTTCCTGCGATTCTTCGTGCGCTTTTGTTCAATTTGCTGCTCCTGGCAGAGACGATCCCCTCATCAATCGCCACAACCAGAACGGTATTCCTTGAGAAGGGGGGTATGTCCGATCGGCCAGGTCCGACGGAGTACCGACCTCTCAGCATAGGATTCGTTATAATAAGACATTTCCACAAGATATTGGCAAAGAGATTGGCAGCCCTCGACATCTTCGAAAGGCGCCAAAGGGGGTTCCGGCCGGTGGACGGGGTATGTGAGAACGTCACAGTCCTTTTATCCGTGCTTTGGGACGCCCGGAGGCGCTATCGTTCTCTGCAAGTGGCGTGCGTCGATCTGTCGAAAGATTTCGATACGGTTGCGCACGCTGCTATTCATACGACTCTCGATGAGCTGGGGCTCCCTCGGGAGTTTAGAGAGTACGTAAGGGCTGTCTATTCGAATGCGCTGACCGAGTTGCAGGAGGTCAGCGCTAAGGAAGTGTCGGCCATCAAGATCGGCCGTGGCGTGAGACAGGGTGATCCGTTGTCGCCCCTGCTGTTCAATCTGGTCGTAGATAGAGCACTAGGAATTCTCTCGGAGGACGTTGGCTATCGGTTGGGTGGCCGGCTTATCAATGCACTGGGCTACGCAGACGACATTGTGCTCCTGGCCTCTACCAGAGATGGTCTGCAGGAGAACTTGACACGGCTTCAATGACGCCTTTATGCGAAATGGGCTCGAGATCAACGCGAGAAAGACCGGAGTGCTGTTCATGGCGGCGTCCAGCAGAGACAAGAAGGTGAAGGTGGACACCACACCTTATTTTACCGTGGGGGGAGAGATGATACCGCAAAGATCCCTGGTCGATGCCTGGACGTATCTGGGCTGCGAGTACACAGGTGCTAGGGAACTCGCAAGCGATCCACCCTTAGCTCAGGCCATCGAGCAACTCACGAGGGCACCTCTTAAGCCGCAACAGCGGCTGAGGTTGTTGCGTAACTGTCTCCTTCCACGGTATTATCACCGATGGACAGTGGGTACGGTCTCGGCCAAAACCCTCAAGGGTAAGAATATCATCGTACGCACTGCGGTGCGACGATGGCTGCGTTTTCCCCATAATGTTCCTGCTGGATACCTGCATGCGCCGATACAGTGTGGCGGGCTTGGAATGCCTCTATTGAGAACTTTGATCCCAATTCTGAAGCATAACCGACTGCAGCGGTTGTGTCGGAGTACTCTGCCCGCAGCATGCGCGGCTGCCGAAACCACGTATGTGGCTAGGCAGCTTGTTTGGTGTGAAAACCAGATGCGAGTGCGGGGCCATAGAGTGACTACAACCGCTGAGCTCAGACAGCAGTGTGCGGCCTGGTTGCGCGAGTCGTGCGATGGGAGTGGACTCAGAGAGGTTGCGGCCTCCAACCTGAGCTCCTACTGGGTATCGGCTGGCGCCGATGCCATCCCAGGTGCCGACTACGTGCACTATCACCACATACGGGCTAACTGCATACCGTCTAGAGCAAGATGCTCCCGAGGTCGTGATGGGCGCGATAATCGCTGTCGTGCCGGTTGTCCCGAAACCGAGACGCCGACTCACTGCGTGCAACGCTGCTTCAGAACGCACGGAGGGAGAATCCTGCGGCATGACGACCTATGCCGTCAAGTTGGTGGCTATTTACAGCAGAAGGGATGGCGCATCGATGCGGAACAAGCGTATTCGACGTCTGCCGGCCGGAGGCGGCCCGACCTGACCATCGCTAAGGGTGGTGAGGCAGTGGTCGTAGACGCGCAAGTAGTGTCTAGCGAAACCGCGTTGGAGATGTCCCACGAGCGTAAGGTGGAGAAGTACCGATCATGTAATGATCTGGCAGCCGCTGTGGCGGAGCGCACAGGAGTACCTCGAAATAATGTTCGTTTTACCGCCATTACAATTTCGTGGCGAGGTGTCTGGAGCTCGCGAAGCGAGTCTGAGTTGCGAGAGCTGGGTTTAACGTCCGCCCAGCTCTGAACGTTGACCACTCGAGTTTTGTGGGGCTCATGGCTGAACTGGAAACGTTTTAACGCAATGACATCGCGTTATAACGAAGGAAGGCGGAACGTCGCCTCATCTGGTGGTGCATGATGGATGGCGCGTAGAGTTGGGGGCCTCCGCATCAATTGCGCGAGTTTGAATGATTGCGTGAATGGTCGAGGTGAAGTACAAGCTGCCTTTGGCTAGCTCCGACCTTCACGCTCCAGGGTGTTGACTGCGAACACCAACAGTAAACAGCTCTGCAATATCGTTGTCGGTGGCAACTTAGCGACTGTGATTGTATAGCAGTCGTCGCGCACCGTAGACAAAACATAGCCAAATGCCTCGTCATCTAATTAGTGACGCGCATGAATGGATTAACGAGATTCCCACTGTCCCTATCTACTTACTAGCACAGCATTGCCACGAGTCGGAGTCGCAAGACCGAATGGCTCATATGTGGCGCGCACACCTAGTGTGTAGTAGCGTGGCTCCCTCTTGCTTGTTTTGCACGCAGAGCCGGGACCGAGGCGTGAATGTCGAGGAGTCGAAGAAGAGTTTAAAATAAAAGTGAAACATGCGAATGACTAGATTGACCAGCACAAACTCTGGACAAACAGTCTAGGAAATGAAAACGCAAAATCGGTAAACAAACCGATAGCCCAAAAACTGGTGTCCTAAGACTTGGCCCCAGAGTGTTCGGCCCGAAGCTCGCCGCTTCCCCTTACAAACTCTGTGAGCCTCGAAAATACGGATTGTTCCCAGGCGCGCATGCCGGGTCTGTCGAGTGTCGGGGCGAAGGTCGCAAGCGTGTCCCTAACGGGACGCCGCATACGTTTGTGGCTGGAAACCTGGCTCGATGGATCGGACATGCAGTGGAACAATCTAAGAACACTCGGTGTTTCTCTCTGCGGCATGCGGCACGCGGGGAGGTTCGCCGGAAGTTGTCCGAAGGGGCAGTCACCCAGACTGAGGGCAAAATGGACCCGGTCCCACGGGCTATGGGCCCAGACCTTGAGGACGGAAGGAAGTCAGGCAGTGCGCGTTGGAAGTCAGCAAAGCATCCGGAAAAGCAGTACGTGGCGACTCGGCCCTTGGGGTGCGCTCCGGTGCAACTCACGAGGCTGGCCACGCGGTGGGTTTCAAAAAGGGCTAAAGGCAACACGCCTTAAGGACCCAGATGAACCCAACGCAAGATTGAAAAGCAACACGCCGCGTGGAGACTCGGCCCCCCTGGGATGCACTTCGGTGCAACTCACGAGGCTGGCCACGCGGTGGGTTTCAAAAAAAAAAAAAGGGCTAAAGGCAACACGCCTTAAGGACCCAGTTGAACCCAATGTAGGATTGCAAAGCAACACGCCGCGTGGGGACTCGGCCCCTGGGGTGCGCTTCGGCGTCGCTGTCGGGGGCTGCCGCGACGCGTGTTGAGACTGACAGAAAACGTAAAATGCAATGGGTGCGGCCCTGGGGACAACAAAGCAAGGGATTGAAAGGAATGGGAGGGACCTCCGGCCACATCATGGCCAGCGAGTGTCCACAAGCGTTAAAAGTCTCCCGAGTAGTGCCGGGAACCCCAAAAACTCTCCAAGATTCTAAAGCAACACGCCGCGGCGAATGAAGGGAGCTTATTATTATTTTCAGGTCTTCCACCCTCAGGCCTACACACTGCATTGCTACGAGTCGGCGTCACTGACCAAATGGCTCACAAGTAGCACGCGCACATGGATGTGTCGGAGGGGCGCACTCGGGGTCGCCCGCACAGCGAAACTTTTTCCTCATCCGAGGACTGGAGTGCTGGGGGTGGCACGAGTGCGCTGCCCGTACCTATCTATTCCAATCCCTGTCCTACCAACACCAAGTTCCGCCTTCCCGGAGACCCATCACATTTCCGCTCGCCTCCCTCATGCTGCGGTTTGATGGTAGAGGAGCAGGGGTCTCTGTCTGCGCCTGATGGGCCCCGCGCCTCCCGGTTTTTGGCCCGGGGGCGTGGGGACCAAAGGGCGACCTCTTTTCTTTTCAGGAACATCATCATCGGTATCCTCGTCGTTGCTCCGGTCGTTTCGTTCGCTTTACTTTGTCTCGTTCGTTCGTCTGCTTCGGGTGGAATGCCGATGAATAGGTAGGCGTTTCCTAACAATGGCGCTCGTCTTAATGTTAAGGTGTTAGGTACCGTGCCGAGGGCATGAATGGTCGGGTAGACGGTAAGATCGCGGCCGCTAACGGTCCGCCGGGGATATCTGCCGCCCTCCCGGTGTACTTAGGCTTGGTGGCGTAGTGGTGGCTCTGCGTCGCTTGATCCCCTCTTCCACCGCACTCGTGGGAACAAAATGAGTATTTTCAATTCTTTGGTGAGAAGGAGTGCCCGCCTGGCAAATCGCTTCCTGTCGGGTGGGACAGTAGCCCAGGAAGCACATAGTGGCTGCGGCCTTCGTGCTGTCCGAGTTGAACTAGCTAGATGCGACGCGACCGCGAGAAAGCCCAGGCCGGTGTTCATCAACCGGCTAAAACCGAACGTAGATTTAAGGAAAAACCGCGGAAAAAACCACGAGAATAGAGCAGGGATTAGCACCGCGATTAGCTCCGTGATTAGTTCCGCGACCAGCGCCGTAAATAACGCTGAAATTAGCTCCGCGAACCCCCTAGAACCCCAACCCACACTCATAAACTATCGGATCGAGCCGGGCCGCTCCAAAGCGCGGCAAGCTCCTCTTCTTTTACTTCGACCGGAAATTTCTTACTGGCGACCACGGGGGTGAGAATCCTGCAGCTGAACATGAGACGTTCGGCTAAAGTCACGGGAGAGGTGCGTCAGCTCGTCGTCGAAAAGCGACTTGACATCTTGTTATTGCAGGAAACCATGTGTCAGGAAGCGGGACACGGGTCACACCTTCGTTGGGCTAGGATTGGGAATGAGAGTGGCCGCCGTACGCTCGCAACGCCCGTGGGCGGCGGTGGCAGCCTGCAACTCTCAATTTCAGCTACTGTTTATCTCGCAGCTCAGCACAGCTCACTGCGTCTGTGCAGAAGTGCAAGCACCTGGCTTCTCCTTCTATGTGGCTTCGTGCTACTTTCAGTACTGCGAAGAAATAGAGAAGCACCTCAGGCACCTCGAAATGGTGTTTCATTCGCTGAGGGGGAAGAGATTGATAGTTGCGATAGATGCCAATGCCCGATCGCCGCTGTGGGGTCCCCAGGAGGCGGACGAAAGAGGTGCGAAAGTCGAAGACCTCATCCGGGCATCTGGTATAGAGGTGGTCAACGATGCTGGCCAGAAACCCACCTTTTGGACGGCAAGAGGTTCATCATATATCGATGTGACCTTGGCGTCGCCCTCCATGACCCGTTTCATCAGGGAATGGAAGGTACGGGACAATTGGACAACCAGCGACCACAACTCCATCGACATCAGGCTCAGAGTGCCGAAGGGGCGGGACGCCGGGGGTGCCGCGAACATGAGATTCGACACCCGTCGGGCCGACTGGGAACGGTTTTCCGGGACTCTCGCTGATCTTTCAGGGTCCATGCTGGAGGCGCTCGAGTTGAGGTCGGCGGAGGAAGTAGAGGAAATGGCCGAAAAGCTCGCAGTTGTCCTTAGCGAGGCATGCAAGGCCTCAATGCCAAGAAAAAAGCAGTTTAGGAAGTCCAACTCGTAGTGGACTAGGGAGCTAACAATCTTCAAGAAAAGGCTATACAGGTTGAGACGTGGCCTGCAGAAGGAGCATGGC
>NW_028190492.1:27500-51672 GCF_048542155.1 Nylanderia fulva
CGGCGAAAGCAACACGCCGCGAACGGACTTGGAAGAATTTGTCGCTCGCCCGGCGAAAGCAACACGCCGCGAGCGAACTTGGAAAAAGCGGCTTGTGCGGCCGGAGATGTCGCCCGCCAACGAAAGCAACACGCCGCGATCGGACTTGGGTTACGGGCGGCGCGTGCCGCCGGAGGTGTCGCCCGCCAACGAAAGCAACACGCTGCGATCGGACTTGGAAGAATTTCTCGCTCGCCGGCGAATGCAACACGCCGCGAACGAACTTGGATGAATTTCTCGCTCGCCCGGCGATAGCAACACGCCGCGAACGGACTTGGAAGAATTTCTCGCTCGCCCGGCGAAAGCAACACGCCGCGAGCGAACTTGGAAGAATTTGTCGCTCGCCCGGCGAAAGCAACACGCCGCGAGCGAACTTGGAAAAAGCGGCTTGTGCGGCCGGAAGTGTCGCCCGCCAACGAAAGCAACACGCCGCGATCGGACTTGGGTTACGGGCGGCGCGTGCCGCCGGAGGTGTCGCCCGCCAACGATTGCAACACGCCGCGATCGGACTTGGGTTACGAGCGGCGCGTGCCGCCGGAGGTGTCGCCCGCCAACGAAAGCAACACGCCGCGATCGTACTTGGGTTACGGGCGGCGCGTGCCGCCGGAGGTGTCGCCCGCTAATCAAGGCAACACGCCGCTATCGGGCCTGGAAAAATTTCTCGCTCGCCGGCGAGAGCAACGCGCCGCGAGCGAACTTGCGCCTGTTCCCGAGTTCTCGCTTGTACCGCTAACGAGCGAGCTAAATGAGATTAATTAAATGAGGACGCATCGGAAAGTTTATTCGTGCAAACACTCAGGCTTCGCTTATCGGCATCCTGCCTGCATTCGTCCACGTATCGGTCGTAGAATCTCGAAGATTGTGCATCCGACGAGTGGTAGCCGGGAATTAGCAGATATCGTAATAATCGTGTCGCGCGGTCGTGCGGAGCGTCGAAAAGTACGAAACCTTTGTCCGAAACGTATTTCCGTATCGTAGCATTATCTCCTAGTAGCGGCGCTACTCGCCGTCAAGTGCCCCGGAGGTACCGCCGGCGGGCGACGGACTTGGTGAAATCATTCGGTCGTCCGGAGGTGTCGCCCGTCCCGGAGGTGCCGTCCGTCCCCAAGTTGACGCCGGCCGTTATGTGGTGCCGCACGTATAATCACGCCCGTAACGAGCCGTCTCGGTTGCCGCGCGCGTGATTTCGCATCGGGCGAGTGTTCCGTACCGTAATCGCGGTCACCGCAGCTTGCGTGTTGCGTATCATCCGTAATAATTCAAAATATATGTCTCCGACACGTGGGTTTGAGAGACACGTTTCGGGTTAGTAATCGGACAGCGCCCTCATGTCGAGCGAGCGCCGAATAGTAAGTAACTTTTGTCCGAAACGTTTTTACGTAGCTCTCCTCGTTGCGGCGCCGTAAATCGTCGTTAAGTGTTCCGTAGGTACCGCCGGCGGTCGTCTGACTTCGAGAGATCATTCGGTCGTCCGGAAGGTACCGCCCGTCCCGGAGGTGTCGCCGGTCGGCCGTGGTTCCCGGAGGTGTCGCCCGGCCCGGAGGTGTCGCCCGGCCCGGAGGTGTCGCCGGTCGGTCGTGGTTCCCGGAGGTGTTGCCCGGCCCGGAGGTGCCGCCCGGCCCGTAGGTGCCGCCGGTCGGCCGTGGTTCCCGGAGGTGTCGCCGGTCGGCCGTGGTTCCCGGAGGTGTCGCCCGGCCCGGAGGTGCCGCTCGACCCGGAGGTGCCGCTCGACCCGGAGGTGCCGCCCGGCCCGGAGGTGCCGCCCGGCCCGGAGGTACCGTCGGTGCTTATACCTTATTGTCCCGGCATTTCGTTTGTTTCCTTTTTAATTAATGCTAATTATCGTTGTTTGACATTCGCCATACGGCTATCGTGATAATATTTTATCGTACAATAGGACTTTTCGATCGTTCGCTCTCCGCGACAATGTCTCGATTGAACGCGCCTTTCGGCGCTCGCGCTCGCATACGGCCGTGCGTAGGACCGTGCGTCGCCGACCGCCTGGCCGGCCGGTTGGGTACTATAAGAGATACGTCGCGCTCGGCGCGTCGAACGAGTCGAGCGAGTCCGGACGAGTCGTAAACGTACTTTCTCGAGTCTCTCGCCACTCCGGCGTGTTTCGACCGCTCTCCGTACCGTCGCCGACCGCTTGGCCGGTCGGTTGGGTACTATAAGAGGGTAGGAGAGATTAATATTGTACGTGTCGCGCTCTCGACGTTGACAAACGAAGAATCGCCCGAACGGGTCGAGAACGGATTTTGTCGAGTCGCGACTCTGACACGGAGAGAACATTTATATAAAATGTTTGATTTGGAAACCACGAATATATAAAATAATATACGATCGTCGCAGAACGCGCCGCCGCCAAGTCTTCTCATGCTTGGAGGTTGCGTGTCTCGCGAGAACGTACGTTCGACTCTCGCGTCGTCTCGTATTCCTCTTTGCCGGGGATTACGGTGCGGCTCTTCTCGTTCGTCGCCGAACGCGCGCAAAATTAACGCACACTTATTTATTACGAGCACAGCATTGCTACGAGTCGGTGTCGCAAGACCGAATGGCTCTTATGTGGCGCGCACGCCTCTAGTGTGTTGGCCGCGCGGTTCCCTCTCGTTTCGTACGCAGCAGCGGAATCGTCGCGCTTACCGAGCATCTACTCCACGGATACGAGTTTGCGGGAAGAGTTGCTTCTTCCCGCTCGCTTTGTACGCCGTAGCGAAATCTTATTGCTGGTCGTGTGCGGTTAAACGCGTACGAACCAGACAGAACAGTCCTCGACGTCTAAGCATCGCCATCGTCGATCTAGCGTCAGGGTGAATCGCGCGGTCTCTCGAGACCGCGCATCATAACATTTGGGAGAATAAGAACACGAGTATTTTGATCTTGTGGATTTTTGAACGGAGAGGAGGAGGAAGAAGAGGAGAGGCGGCGGCGTCGGGGGTTTACTCTCGCCTCCGTCGTTCTCTCGTACGCTTTACATAATAGCGTTAAACACAGCAGAGTGTCGCCGACCGGCTGAGCAAGACCGGCGGCAAATAAAATGGCACATACGAGCGTGTCGCGCGCGCGTCGGTGTTTCGGCATCGAAACGCGCGCGCGCGCGAAAAAGAGCTAGCGACGAGTCTTCGGGCTCGCTCGCGAGTTACTCCCTTGCGAGTAACCGAACACGAAGCTCCCTGGTTGATCCTGCCAGTAGTCATATGCTTGTCTCAAAGATTATAAATGTAATTTATTTAATTACATTTTTATTTTTTAAATAATACATATATACGTTCCAAAAAATATAAGCCATATTATTATATATGTACGTGTGTGTGGGTGTATAACTATCATTTAATACACATTCACGTTAAATCACATCATTTAATCATATTTAATAACTATATCACTAACATATATAATTAATACTTATAATAAATCATTTTTAAAGTAATTTTTTTTAAATTCTAGTTATCACTTTATCAGAATTATGAAAAAAAATTGATACAATTGTTAGAAAACTTAAATGTGCATAACTTTTTAATATATAGGCATTAATAAAATAAACATAGTGATTGTTAATTTTTTATGCTACAGCTACGCATAAAAGTACTAAAATACTTAGAACTTTAAATTACTTTAATATTCAACTGTATATATTATTATAACTTTTCTCGTTTTATACTATATTTAAAAAATAATATTTAATAATTACTTTATTGCACTTACAACTATGCATATGTATTTAATACTGTAACCATTTAAATAATAAAATATATATATAATTACTGTGTATGAAATTAATACATTCAAAATAAAAAAAGTACATATGCAAAAATAAACTCTATAAAATCTATAAATAAACGTAATAATAATAAACTGTGCAATAAACGTAATAATAAACGTTCAAATATTTTATTTATTATATATTAAAATTATTATATTTAATAACCTGTCCTTTTCTTGTTTAGATCTCCTCATTTTCGCATCTCTTTTTTTGTTCTTCCTTTTTCCTAAAAAGAAATATGTGATTGTTATACATAGGTGCAATAAGTCAATTCTGCAATAAATATTCTATACAAAAATAACAATAAGTTCTTAAATGTTGTATTTAATTTAAAAAAACTAATACACGCAATAATGAACAGATAGTGCATGTGTTCACCCTCTTTAAAATCAGTTTCTTATAAAAATAAAAAGTTTGAGATAAGATGATAAAATAGTTAAATTGAGGTATATTATATATAACTTACAAATCTCGGTCAAATCTCTGCTTGGCTAAAATTAGCCATCTTGCAATTATATCCTCAACTTCCTTATTTGTTAAATTGGTTCTTGAAGTTCGCGCAGCATCTAACAACAAGTTTAAACAGATATGTGTGGTTATAGATTATATAAAAATTTAAAGCGACTTAATTTTATATATATATATATGTATATATGTATATATACTATTCAAAATTATTTTATATTCCTATGATTACATATTATTGAATAATGATATTAGAGTTCTAATAGCATCATCCAATATAACCATGCATAGAATGCTATATATAAAGTGTCAAAAATATGTCAATAAAAACATTTCTGTGATTAAATATTTATATACTTACTTATGATACATATAGTAATGCGAAGATTTTTAAAGGCATTTTTCAATTTTGCACCAGCCCAACTATATTCCATTGCTAATTTATTTGTTAAAATATGTTTCATCATGTACGAAATCACATCATGATGATCCTTACCTCCTAAAAAGCTCAATTGTCTTGTCTAAAAATATAAAATAATTTAATTAATATTAGTTTATGATCTAAAAATATCAAAATAATAAACATTTGTTTTTCTCTTATAAAAAAAGTTAACATTACTTTTCTTTTAACTTCTTTAAAATTATTTAACATTATATAAATAAATAAATATGTCCAAAATATTGCTTTTTATAAGACATTTCAATAAAATGTTTCTAATCGTAAGTATAAAATGATAATATTTTGTATATACCATTTCTGCAGCAACACATTTGTTTTTTAATTGATTATCAATTCTCTGTAATTGTTCTACGGTATCTGCTGGCAAATCGAAATCATAATGTTCATTTTTTTTTAAATCCGTTTCCTCATTTTTTCTTATGTGATTATCCAACTTTATTAAACGTTCATCAGTGGTTGTAAGATTTAACAATACTGCATTTAGTTTCCTGATACTTAAATTATGAAAATCTGCAAAAATAATTGACACATATTATTGTATATCTACTCATTGTCAGATTATATAAATATTACGAATTATATACCATTTTAAATATATGTTTACAGTGATATAAATAAAAAAAGTTAAAACTTTAATAATATATATATATATATATATATAGGTAAGCTTTTACAAAAATTTAAAATTAATAACAGATATATTTTTACCTACATCAATCTCAGCATTACAAGTATCGGATGTAGATATTGTATCTGAATTTTGTGGAACAAGGTCATCTTTATTTGCTGTTCGATGTTCTTGTGAACTTATAGATTTACTATATGTAACTGCAGACTTTTTAGACTGAATATTAATTATTTTTTCATTACTTATTTGTATCGGAGGCTTAGTTATTTTCTTATAATTTTTTATCAGTGGTTTTTTTATTTCATAAGTCATTTTGCTTTTATTTAAATCGTTTGATATATTAGAAGTTTCATCTAAATCATTGCTTGTGTCAGTTCTATCTGAATTATCAGAAGAACTTGAAATTTTTTTTACTCGATTCATTTTCTTATCACCTTGTATTAATGGTGTCTTTATTTCACAGATTTTGCTCTTATTTATTGTTAAAGCTTTTGGTGTATTAGGAAAATTATCTAACTCTAAATCATTGCGAGTTTTTAATTTATTGATGCTTGTGTCGCTTGTATCAGAATTATCAGGAGATGAACCTGTATTTTTTTTTGCTCGTTGATATCTCGATTTTTTGAGGTTATTTCCATCATCACCATCTATATCGGATATTTGTTCAGCTAATTTAAGTTTGTCTATAGCTTTATCATATGTATCTAAAACGTATAAAATTTTTGAATATTAAAAATTAGATTTTTGTTTTTATATATTTTATAATCAAATATCACTTAAAATTTAAATTTTAATATATACTTTTAATACATATATATTATAATTTTAATTTATATAATTTTTGATAAAAAAATAAAATACATTTTTTATATTACTAACCGCTGCTACCAAAAATACGGATTATTTTATATAATTGCCAATCATCAGAAGGAAATATTCTTTTCATAATTGCTTTATTTATCTTAATTTGACTTGTATATGATGGCCATTTACATTCCTTATTATTTTCAGTTAACCATTCAGAAGGAACAATTTGTAAACCATCTTCGAACTCCACAATATTATACGCCATAATAACTGTAAATAAAAATTGATCAGCATTGAAATTATAAATAATCTATGATGTAAATAATATGATAAAAATGTGACGATAATAATAATAATAATAATAATAATAATAATATTTGCAATTTATATTAGAGTATTATAATTACGTTTAATTATTTAATTACAAATGCAAATTAATATTAAACATGTATTATTCAGTTGTGTGTAACATCGGAAATATAATATAATTTTTTTTATAAGGCATTTTCAACATTTTTGCTCTAATTTTATCAAACTCTCATGTCTGAAGATGAGAATATTCAGACATGATACCAATATTTAAAGTTAATGACGAAATAGGCTGTGTATATAAATCTTCCACTAACACAAGTACTTTGCCAATAGCATACATTTTATTGTCATTAGATTTAATGAAATTTAAAATTGACATTATTTGTCCATTTTCAAAAGAAATGCAATTATTTTTTGGATCATCACAGTTAATATAATATTGATTATTGCAAAAAATTTTATATTGTTGTACAGAAATGAAATCTTTCGTAATAGGACCATCACAATGAGAGCGTGTAAAACATTTTTCCATATCGTATGAATTTGAATATATTTTGAATGTTTCATTATTATGTATTGTCTCAATTTCTGCAAATCTTCTTGTTAATTGCTGTAATGGTTGGTTAGTTTTACGAATTAATTTCTTTAACGTAGACATATAATTCTCAAATTTAAATGCACTAAATTTATCCAGAGCACCAAATTGTTTTACGTCTGCAGCAAGATGTAATAAATTATGAATATTATGTGAAATATATTTAGAACCGTAGATAACTTGAAATGATTTTACAAAATGTTTTAATAAATTTTCTGCATATTCTATAATAGAAGTTTGATATGTTAAAGTAGGATGTGCAAGAATTGTGATTGCTACATGTAATGTTAGAAAATTTAAATATACATTTTCTTGTAGTATTCCTTTCAATATAATAGGACCTGTATATAATAAAAATTGCCGATATTCTGTGGCTTTCCAATGTTTGATATACTTTAATGATCTTGGTTTTCGAGCAAAATCAGAAGGAATATAATTGCGTAACTTTATTAGTTTCTTAGAAATTTGTTCTTTGTCTGAATTTGATAATCTTATCTTAAGTGGTCCTGAAAGCCATAACATAATAAGTTTACGCATAACACCCAAACATACCAGGTGCATATAATCTAGTGGCACATTTGTAACTAAGCCTAGATTTGGTATATTTTTTAAAATTGTGTCACCAGTTTGATAATCAAGATTATAAGATCCAGTAAAAAATTCTTTATCATTACGTAACATCATATTAGATGTGTATGGAAAACATATATGTCCTTCTATATTATCACCTTCAATAATGCATTTAGTGCAACTATTATATCCAGTGTGTCCTTTTACATTTAAAATAAATGATTTAGCAGGAGCGTCACAAATTATTGCTTTAATTTCGACTTTTATGATCTGTCCCTCATAATCAATCCCATTATTTATAAAAGCAATAGCATCACCTACAAACATTTTTAAAAACTCATTTGCATTTTTTGGTTTTCCTTCACCATAATATAAGGCAATGACATATACATTGTTTATAATATTATCTGCACATAATATTGGCCATAAACTCTTTGTGGAAGACTTATATATAGGTAAACCATCAATATTTATTTAGAGAAGTATTTATTGAGGAAACTATTAATCTAAAAGGAATATTTTCCTTGTGGATCTTGGGGAGCCCATAGGCTTTAGGAAGAAGAGAGTCGCTTGAAAATAAATAATAATATTCTTTTTTGTTGATGAAATCTTTTTTCAACCATTTTTTTAAACAAATATTGAGTTCTTTTTCTATTTTTGTTGATGGATTGTTTTTAACTATGGTATACGTAGAATCGTCTTCTAGGAGACTCTCAACTTTTTTTATATAAAATTCTTTTTCTAGTGCGACTGTAATGCTGCCTTTATCTGCTCTAGTAAATAAAATATTAGGATTTTGATTGCAGAATTTAATTGTGTCTTTATGCATGTGAAATAATTTTTCTTGTATGTCCGTTTTTTTGTCGTTATTGTTTAAAAATAATGAAAATTGTGGAATGGCAGCATTACGAATCGAAGTAAGATTTCTGATCCCATTAGAATTGCTTTCTATATCTTTGATGAATTCGTGTATAGCTACTTTTTTATTTAAGTTAACTGGGAGACTAAATTCACCTCCCAATTGTAATAGATTGGTTACATTGGGGGGAATTTTTTTATCAGTTAAATTAATAAACCATTTCTGGTTAGTTTGTTGTAGAGGGTTATGTGTAGCACAACGAAAACTGTTGGCAGAAACAGTGTTATCAACAATATTTGTCGATGATATTGTTTTCAATTCGATAGGATCAATATTTTTAATGTACTCTGTTTCATGCGATTTACGTAGCCATAGGAATTTTTTCTTGTGTATGAGATATAATTTTTGGTTGAACAAAGAAAAGGAGTTGCAATGGTGATTTAAAATCTCCTGCCAGATATAAGATGGTAAAAGATTTTGGAGAATTTGGAATTGCCTTGACCGTTTTTTATTAAGTGAGTTTAAAGTTCTATATAAATCAAATATCTCTATGTTAAGAATTTTATATCGATTCTGTAACGGAATGTTAATTTAATTATTTAACTATTAATAAAAAAAATTTTTACACCTTATTTATTTGCTCGTTCAGTTGGCCTACTATATATGATTTCCCCTCAGGGGCACTGCGGACTCATCCCTGCAGTGTACGGGTGTCGCAATCCCGAGGTACCCGAGCTGGAGTGTGTGGTGATGGATGAACGAGGTGCGATGGGCGTGCAGGCCCTAAAAAGGACTTGTCCACTGCACTAGGTGAAGGAAAACACCGAAGATAACACCCGGGGGGGAGGCCCCGTTAGCTGAGTAAGGCAACCTCCTAAGGGGAAGGAAAACCCCCGACAGAAAAAACCAATTTTTCTTTTCAGATATGAGCAGTTCCGAGAAGAAAGCGAACGTCCTGGGTTCGGATACCAGGAACCGGCGTGGGGGGGGGTGCAGGCCTGGCTCCCTCCATGTCGTCAACAGACGACAGGTCGTCCGCAGTTTTGCCGGCTGGGGCTGCGGACTGGACAGCGACAGTGCCGAGGAAGGACATCATGAGGACTCGTAGAGCCTACGAGGGACTCATGGTTAGGGACGAGGGAATCGACCCCAAGTATGTCAGGAGACTACTTGGGCGGGTCGATTCCAAATGTAGTGAGATGGAGGAGTACCGGGTGCTCCTCGATCATATCGAGAGGCATACAACCAAGTGTTGGTGCGGGGGAGTGCACTGGGACTTTATTCCAAAGTGTCCCACGTGCGGGACTGAGGGTCCGCCGTCTGCCCTTCAGGACCAAGAGGAGGAAACGGAGGAGGTCGGAGGCGATCCTCAGGAGGAGGAGACCCCAAAGTCTGGGTCGGCTGGGGAGTGCCCGCTCCTCGGCAGAGAAGCGACTCGCGAGGTGGAGATCCGGAGGCTGAAGGAGCGCGTCAGCGAGCTGGAGGCCAGCAACCGGAAGCTTCGTGAGGAGCTGGAGGCGGTGCGCGGTGCGGTGGCTCCCCTTCCTCCCTCTTCTGGGGAGAAGGAGGCGCCTCCCGCTAAGAAGAGATCTCGGCGGAGGCGGGACAGAGAGGTGGTCTCTGAGCCGGAGCTTTCTGGCAAGGAGACCACCTCTGAGGTGCGGAGGACTCAGTTTGAGTCCTCCTCTAATGCGGCTTCGGGGGGGGGATCCACACCAGCAGCTTCTAGCGCGGGTGGATCTCCTCATTGGGAGTCGCATCACCGAGGCGGTTGAGGGCCTGAGGAGGACTGTGGAGTCCCTCAGGTCCTCCTTGGTTTCCCGGGGGGAGGGGGTAGGGTCGTCTGCCTCTGCCCCCCCGGTCAAGAAGGTTTCCCCCGTCCTCTCGACGCCTGTGCGTGGGAGACGGGGTCGGGGTGTGAGGAGGGCGGTCTCCTTCTCGGGGGTTGGGTCTCCGTCCCCGTCCGTGGCCAATTCGGCTGCTGGGGGGGCTGGGGGCCTTGGGCCTCGGGGGGGTTTAGCCGAGGTTCCGCGGCCGGGGCCGGTTACGCGGAAGAGAAGGGTTCCGAGACGGCTTCGGCGGCCTGACTCTGCGGCGGTGCATGTGACCTCTGTCGGTGACAAGAGGTCATATGCGGAGATCCTGCGGGAGGCCGGGGAGTGCATCAGCCTGGAGGAACTTGGCATTCCTCCGCTGAACATGCGGTTCGCCGCCACTGGGGGCCTGCTCTTGCAGGTCCCTGGTGGAAACACCGGCAAGAAGGCGGACTTCCTGGCGGGTCGCATCCGCGACGTCTTCGCGGATCGCGGGGATGTGGTGGTCTCCCGCCCCCAGAAAACCATGGATCTCCGGATCCGTGGGACTATGGGGGAGGGAATCGCCTCCCGGGATGACATCCGCGGTGCCCTGTTGTCTCTGGGGGGATGCTCGGTCGGGGATGTTCGGATCGGAGAGATCCGAACTCCTCGGGGCTCTCCCTGGAGCACAGTGTGGGTGCGTTGCCCGGTGGCAACGGCGCGCAGGGCCGTATCCGAGGGCAGAATCAGGGTAGGTTGGGGGATGTTGGGGGTGGAGCTGCTTAGCGCCCGTCCCCTTCGGTGCTTCCGCTGCCTTGAGGTGGGGCATACTCGCAATCGATGCTCGGGAGGTGTCGATCGTTCCGACCGCTGCTATCGTTGCGGCGTGTCGGGACATCGCGCGGCGGCTTGTGGCGCCACTCCCCGCTGTCCGATTTGTTCGGACAGGGGGGTGTCGGCAGCCCACTCCTTGGGGGCTCAGGGGTGCCTGAGGCCCTCAGTTTTCGGGGCGGATGGTGGGCGCCAGGCTCTGGGTCGTCCTGTTGGGGGACGGCTCTTGGAGATCGGGGCTGCCCCGGTGGGCGCTCCTGCTGTGGAGCGCGTGCAGGCTCCGGGGCCCCCTGTTGGGGGGGCACCCGATAGCCCCGAGTGGATGGAGGTGGACTGTAGCCGGGGGCGGGGGAGGTCACGGAGAGGTGGCTCCCCTGTGCCAGGCTGCAGTTCTGCTTCCAATGTCTAGTGTCGTTCTGTCCTATAGTCGTAGTGCGTAGCGGTGGATGCGGGGATTCCGGGGAGGTTGCCGAAAAGTGACTCTGTGGTGTCCCTGCTCCGCCAAGTCTATGTTTTAGTAGGTAGCGGCGATGGGTGTTTGAGTGCCGGGGAGGTTACCGCAAGGTGACTCCGCGGCCTCTTTCACCCGCGCTAAGTTTATGTTTGTCCTAGTTTGATTGTTGTCTTTCGTTTACAGGTGGGAGTATTATCCTCTCCCACCTTCTTTGTGGTTGGCCATTGGGCCTTTTTATGTTGGCCCTTTGAGGGCTGGGCCTGTGGCCTTATTTGGTTTTCTGTGGACGTGTATATGTTTCGTCCATGTGTGTATAGTTGGTGACGTCCATGTGACGTCTTGTTGTTTAGTGTCGGGCGGTTTTCACCGCTTCCGTCGGGGACGGCACGAGTGAGGAGTGAGGGCTCCAATCTCATTGCACGCTGTCCCTGGGACGAAGAGAGGGGGTTCGGAACCCGGCTCCCTCTTGCTGCCCTCTCCCAGGTAGGGAGAGTGGCACGGGAAGAGTGTTTCCTGGAAGAGACACCACCTTCTTCCAGGGGGAAGAGCCCCGAAAGGGGTCATGGCCGAGGGTGTCCACTGGAAGTTTATGCGAAAGCGGTTCCCGGTGGACAATACCCGTCAAGGCAAGGGTTTCAGTGAGGTTTTAGGTTTGGGTCAGGCCACCTCCTTCAGAGGTGGAGAATCCCCCACACGCCTTCTGAGTCCTCCCTCAGGACCCAGTCGGTACAGTTTGTTGGTTAAAGCAAATTTCCTCACTATAAAAAAAAAAAAAACTATATATGATTTGTTTAATTTTTCTAAAAGGAATGTTCTGTTTGTGAATTTTAGGGAGACCGTAAGCTTTCGGTAGTATGGAATCACTAGAGTGCATAAAATAATATTCTTTTTTTGAAATATATCCTTTTGTTAGCAAATTTTTGATAGTGTAATTGAGTTCTCTTTCAATTTTTAAGATTGGATTCTTATTGACCACGCAGTAAGTGTTAACATCTGCAAGAAGTTCAGTCACTTTATTATTGTAAAAATCCCTCTCCATTGCAACTGTCACATTACCCTTGTCAGATCGCGTAAATATTATATTGTTGTTTTCTCTGCAAAATTTTACTGTGGTATTGTACATATCAGTAATTTTTTCGTTTATTAAATTCTTTTTGTGAAAATTATGTAGATAATGATTAAATTGGGGGATTGCAATATTCCTAATAGTTCTGAGGTTTTGTAAATTATTTCTTTTTCCATTAGCTTCCAAATCTTTGATAAATTCATGTATGGCAGTTTTTTTGTTGGAGATGGGAAAATTGAAATTACTACCCATTTGTAAAAGATTAGATACTTTTAGTGGGATTTCTGTGTTCGTTATTTTTATTATCATTGTATCTACTAAGAAATAAATCAATTATGTGTAGACATTACATCTCTCACTAATTTAATATGCTCGTTATAGTTGGCCCTGTCTTTCTAAATCTTAATTTTATAATATCACACGAGCCTTGTCTTTAAATATCTAATTGTTTTCCTTATTAAAATTAATTATTAATTAAATAAATGATTTATAATAAATTTATAATAGTTATTAAATATATTCTAATTAATAAAATATTTATATATTTTATATAAATATTAACCTTATATTATTATAACATTTTATTATAACATATTATACATTTATTATTTTATACCATACCTAGATATACCTAAATATACCATATTATCTAATTACTAAAATAATTTCTTTTTTAATTACAGTTTACAGAGGAAGACGCGCCGGAGTTCGCGTCCAGGAGGAGCGCTTTATGCGCTTCCTCCTTAAACTGTCCTCGCCCCATTATTATTGGGGCAACAGGCCGAGGAGGGGCGGACGAGGACGGGGACGGCGAAACGCCGAATAGTATATAATAATATATAATATGATACATTATATACATAAATAAATATACATATATATACATTCTTCATTTTATTTAAATAAAAACCCTATAGATAAAACTTTATAACCCTAACATATTATGAATTGTTAAATAAATCGCAAAACATTATTCATACTATAATTATTTGGTGAATAACATTATTGATAATAATAAGAGAAATAATAGAAAATGGTATTGTGATTGTGATTGAAACAAACATTCTTTCTAAACAGAGTTCGATTATAGTATAAGTTTCTTGATTTAAAATGTGCTATATTTAAATCATTTAATTATTTTTTTCAAGTACATTTAACAGCAAAAACTGCATATACGTAGGTATGTATTTAACTCTACTGCCATTACTTGAAACAAATACATTATTCGATATTACCAAATTGGAACTCTGGAATTACGAGTAATTATTTTTCATTGTACAGACTAGGTTTAAATTTTTGAAGACCTTCTTTTGAACATGGCTTGACCTTTTCATTTTTATGATTTTTTGGAGATAGGGTGAGAGAGGACGAATGAGGGTAAGAGAAGACGAGATAGGCGAAAGAGGGTGAAAGAGGACGAAATTGGGTGAAAGAGGGCGAAAGAGGACGAAAGAGGACGAAAGAGGGTGAAAGAGGACAGAAAGAGGGTAAAAGAGGATGAGAAAGAATGAAAGAGAGTGAAAGAGGACGAAAGAGGGTGAGAGAGGGCGAAAGAGGGTGAAAGAGGACGAAAGAGGGTGAAAAAGGACGAAAGAGAGTGAAAGAGGACGAAAGGGGGTGAGAGGGAATGAAAGAGGGTGAAAGAGGGTGAGAGGGAATGAAAGAGGGTGAGAGAGGACGAAAGAGGGTGAAAGAGGCGAAAGATGGTGAAAGAGAACGAAAGAGGGTGAAAGAGGGCGAAAGAGGACGAAAGAGGATGAAAGAGGGCGAAAGAGGGTGAAAGAGGACGAAAGAGGGTGAAAGAGGACGAAAGAGGGTGAAAGAGGGTGAGAGAGGACGAAAAAGAGTGAGAGAGGATGAAAGAGGGTGAAAGAGGCGAAAAAGGGGTGGGAGTGGGTGCGGGGGTGGGGGCGGGGGGCGGGATGTGGGAGGGAAAGGGGTGGGTGGAAGTTGAGGGAGGTGTGAGTAAAAGGTGAGAAGAGATTTATATATATATATATATATAATCCTGATGACGTCAGCGGACGCGGACAGAGAAGAAGAAGAAGAAGAAGAAGAAGAAGAAGAAGAAGAAGAAGAAGAAGAAGAAGAAGAAAAAGACGACGACGTTACTTCATTTTTCATGAAAAACGTCACTTTTTGACCGCTTGTATCTCCAGAACGGCTTGACCGATTTTATTTTTTCTTGACTCAAATTACTCGTGGCGATGCCGCTTTTTAGGTTATATTACGTGCAATTCAAAATTTTTTATATTTTAGTAGTTCTACACCCCCAAAAAATGGACTTTGATGGTGCAGGATAAGGAGACTTGTAGTGTCTTTTAAGGTCTCTTAGGGTTTGAACATGGCCGGAGACACTACCGCGTCTCCTAATATAATAATAATAAAATATAATGATAAAAATAATATAAAATCAAAAATATATATATATATGTATATATATATATCTACACTGGCAGATCCATAATGGAGACCATGGGGGCCCTTCCACTTAGAGTTTCCTTTTTCAAAAGTATTTATAAAGAAATGTTATATTTAATATTTGCGAAATGCTTAATCACAATTTTTATTCCAATCATATTTTTTAATTTAAGACACGTTTAGATATAAAAAAAAAATTCATATTTGATCTGAAAAAAAATTTTATTTGCGGCGAATCAAAACCTCCTTAACAAATTTCTGGATCCGCCACTACATATTTATCTATAATATATACCCAGTAAACACTGTTATATTAATGTTATTTAATTTATTTCATTCTTTGAATCCTTTGTTAGGATTATAGGTCAGAAATTAAATTAACAAAGAAAATATATAGTTTGAATCTTATATTAGTATTCATTCCTTATATGCATTTCATGGGGAAAATTTGAATACGAAATATTAAGTCTGGTTTCGCCGCGTAACGGCAAACAAAAAATAAAATAAATAACATTGTAACATCATATTTATGTAAAAATATATATTTATGTAAGAACCCAGTAAACACAAAGTAACAGTAACATAACATTAATGGTACAATTTCCTATTCAACAATATAACTGTTATGTACAAAGCATGTTACATTGCAGTTAGATTGTTGAGTAGGAAATTACATCATTAATGTTATATTACTGTTATTTTGTGTTTACTGAAAATAATTTATATAAGAAGCATATTTCATATATAAACTATTAACGTAACAACTATTACATTACTTATTACTCTAAATAACAACTGTTTAGTGGGTATATATATATATAGTATATACATATATTTAGACGTTTTAAATGTATATAACTTACTTTTTTAGACTTTTCTTATTCTGCTTATTTTTCTAATTCCAAATCCTAATCTATTTCTAAATTTCTTATTTTGAATCTCATTTTTCATTTGAAGAAACGAATGTTATTTACTATCACAAGTAAATGAAATTTCAATATAATAATAAAATATAATAATATATAATATTATATATATAATATAATATAATGTATTATAATCTCATTATAATTTTATAATAATTTTAAATAACATTATATATATTATATTTTGTTATAATTACAACATTATATGTAATATCCCAGCAAATACAAAATAACAATTGTATAATATTAAATTATAATTTTCCATTCAAGAATATAAGTATTATATAACACTTATATAGAAGAAGAATATAAGAATACAAGAATATAAGTGTTATATAACATGCTTATATAATATTGTTATATTATTATAAAATTATAACTTAATATTATATAATTATTACTTTGTGTTTGCTGGGATATTACATACATTGTTATGATAAAATATATAATAATGTATATAATGTAATAATATACATATATAATATAATATAATAATATATAACAATATAATATAATATAATAATAATATATATAATGTAAAAATATATTATTTTCTTACAGACTCAAGAAAAAAAAATTTCGATGTAATCAAATATTTACATCTCCATGATTATTATTTATTCATACATTACATATTCTTTAAGTTCGTAATTAGTTCTAAAAATTTTAAATATAATTCTTGAAATGTATAATTTAATATTTTTACGATTAAAGATTGATTATTAATTATTGATTATTAATTTTATTTATATTTATATTTTTATTAATTTTATTTGTTCATTTTATTTTATTTTAATAAAATTTAAACGTTTAAATTTTATTATACAATTATATAATTAAATAATAAATAACCATTATATAATGCAATAAATTATTAAGAAATAATTATTATAATTGGATTATATAATAAAATTTGGATGTCTAAATTTGATCAAATATTTCGTTCACTAAAAAACATATCTTTTGCCAAGAAATTATTGGAAATACCTTATGGAATATTCTCGTTATTTTGAGATCGTGTTCAAATCTCAATTCCCTCATATTTTTGAAACATATAAAGAACAGAAAAAGAATGTTATTGTAAAACATCAAATGGATATTGTTTTCCTAGCTTTCTTCAACAACTCAAGTAGAGACTTATTACTCTTTATATAATCCAATTCCTGTTATAAAAATATAACATTCATAGAATAAAACTCTCATAGATGTAGAAGTGAGAGCAAAAAATAGAATGTATTCATTATATTAATATCTTATCATGTATCACAGTCTGGAATTACAATAAAAGGACGTGAATAATTTTTAAATGTTGCATCTCTTGCTTCTTCAATAATTTGAAGATTTGATCAAGTAGAAATACATTAGTATCTACAACAATATATATAGTAGACTCTTCTTATGTAACTCTGCTCTATTATGATGTATTAATTCTAAAATATTTCCCGATATACAATTTGTCTCAATATGATTCAGGTTTCTCCCTAATTGTGTTCTAACAACTTCAACCTATATTAAATATATTAAATGAAAAATTATATTGTTTTCACTATTATTGTATAGATAAGATATATACATAAAACACACAATAGATTCCTAATTAATATAAATTTTAAAAAATGAGTAAAAAATATAAAATATTTGAGATTACTAAAACACACAGTTAAAATAAGATAATTCTCTATGATACATAAATACACAAATTAATTAATGTTTTAATTATATTGATAATACCTCTTGTGCAATGGCTTCATCATTCATTGGTTCCCAATCCATGTGTTGCGTGCGTGCGCGTCTCGTGTCGAGCGCGTGTGTCAACGCACCTTCTTTATAATTTAATTAATTTATAAATTAGTACAGTTATAATTTTTAATAAATTTATAAATTAATTTATACATTAATAAATTTATAAATTAATAATTTAATATGAGATATATAAATATGTATATCACGAAAATATAAAATCTATGGCACACAGCATATTTTTCTTGCTAGCTATAATGCGTTATAAAAAATGTAAATATATATGTATGTCTAGGAATTGCAAAATATATATGTATGTCTAACAATTAGAATTAATTAATTCTAGCATGAAAAATGCATAGGATGCCTAAAAAATAACTTTACAAAATTATACACAATACATTATAAGGTTTTTTTAATGAAAAAATACATTTTGATTTATGAAATTAAGTGAACAGCAAAGATACAATAATATAAAGTTTTTGTTCTAAATTTATATAAATTATAAAGTACTCTAAAAATATGTATATAAAAAAATAGTACAACTTAGTGTTAAAGTTTGTTCGGATTGGCTTATAATACTAAAAGTAATTTCATATAAAATATTCATATAGATACATATGTTATATATATCCATATTATCTTACATTAACAATAGTAGGCAATATTGGGCATCTTAAATATATCCTTATATACATGATCATGTTCCTAGATATATCATTTATTTAAAAGACATGGATGTTAAAAATGCTCTTCACTTTGACTCACAATCAAATAAATCATAGATGATTTATTTGTATTATATTTATTTATATTATATTTATATTATATTATATTTATATATTTATAACTTTATGCATTAAAAAAATTTTTACATTAAACTTATATGCATATAATACCTGAATATAATATAAATAAATATTTCCATCATTTCTTTCTTAGTACAGACATGTATAAGACTGATTCCATTCTTTTATATATTAATGTTCTATAAATATTCTTCCCAAAAAATTATTTTTCATAAAAAATACGAAAAATGCGAGAATGTTATTTACATGATAACAAATTATCATATTTATATCAATGCTATAAAATACTTCTTCAAAATTATCCTAACAATCGTTTCAATCAGGAAGAGTGATAGTTCGCAAAGAGTCTTCGGGAAAAGTTGCTATTTCCGCGACAGTGCTGAAATTAAAGGGAACTGCTATTCCACCATCAAGAACTAAACCTCCATCAAAACACTCTGATCTTATGGTGATCCTTTTACAAAAACCACGAGGATATATGCGCTTTGGAACGGACACTGCATCAGTCATTATCATATCTCTTATCGAATAACATAGTATGGAATCCTCTGTAAATATTTTTATACAATGAATCCTTTAGAATTTTGTTATATAATCTCGTAAGTCGAACATTTTTATAAAATAATAATAATAATAATAATAATAATAATTACCGCACAATTATCTTTTGTAACATCCTTTCTTCCTTCTTTCACTTTATTTTAAACTCTTTGTCTTCTTTATTTCCTCCTTTCTTTCTTTAAAACATTAACTAAAAATAAAATATATAACACAAAGTATCAATTTTTTATAATATATAAAGTATTAATTAAATATCAAAAACACAAGTTCTATTAGAAACGTTATCTGAACTTATCTGATGAAGTAATCTTGAACACGTCCAAGGAGAAAAGAGAAACCTTTACCTTGATTTTTAACATAATCTTTCACTTAACCCGGCTGTTACTAATAACCTTCGATTTACATAACTGTCAAAACGCGCGATCTTCGCTGCGACGACAGTTGCTCACGAAGTAAGCCCAACGAAAGAACCAATCAGCATCGCGGAAAAGCGACAACAATACTTTCGAGATATGCGAGAATCGATGTCATGCACTTTTTCAGATAGGACTAGATCGTCGCGCGCGCCAATGCGATTATCTTATTTCGATATTTTACAGCATATAATTTGTATATTATTGCAAAACTAAAACTTATCTATTTTAATATATAATTCCTACCTCTTCCAATACCTCTCTTCTTTTTCTTTCTCATTTACTTTCTTCTCCTCTTTTACTCTTTCTCCATTTTTTTATACATTCTATTGTATATTTTCTTTTTCGATTTTCTTGCTTTCTCCTCATACTTGATCTCCATTTTCAATGCTCTCATTTTTATTTCTTTCATTTTCGTCTCTTCCATTATTATGTAATTTGGCATTCTTCTGTCCAATCTTCTGTCTAATCTCCATTTCACATATTTCCTCTTTATTTTGTCTAGTTTTTCTTCCATCTTCCATATCCAGATCTCTGCTCCACATAATATGCTATGCTTGCTATTAAGGTTTCAAACATCTTCATTCATCTTCTCCTGTTTAAAATCCTGTTTAAATAACCTTTCTCCTACGCTCTATGTCATCTTTATTGCTATCGTTGCCTTTCTCATCTTCTCTATTATGTGTTTCTATGATCCTCCATTTTTTTACATATTTTATTTTTTTTTTTACAGCATATAATTTGTATATTATTGCAAAACTGAAATTTTATATTTTGATCTATGTATTATTATATATATACATGAGCAAATAAATATTTTTATTAATATTATGTTTTACATCTGTTGATACTCACTGTATCTGCTTTACTTTAAAACGTTAATTAAATTTTATTCCTCTATTTGTTAAATTATCATCTTAAATATAATTTTTATATATTACAATTGTAAATCTAAAAACTTATGTATATTTTAATGTATATTATTTATATCATGAATATAAACAAATATAGAAAGAAGAGGAGGAGCTGAAAAGGGATAAAGGGGGGAGGGAAAAGGAATAAGAAAAAGAGGGAGATGGACAAAGAGGGGAGGAGAAAGAATAAGAGAGGAAATAGAGTGGGGAGAGGGGTGGAAGGAGGGGATTGAAGAGGAGCTAGAGGAAAAAATAGGAAGAATAGAAGAGGAATTGAGAGAAGGAGAAAAAGAGAGTGGAGAAGGGAAAAGGAAAGGGTGGTGGGACGAGGAATGTGAGGAGAAGAGGAAAGAAGTGAGGAAAAAGTTAAGGGAATGGAGGAAAAAAGGAGGAGGAGGAGAAGGATATAGAAAAGTAAGGGCGGAATATAAGCTAATGTGTAAAGGAAAAAGGGAGGAGGAGAGGCTAAGATGGTACAAGGAGGCGATAGAGGCAAGAACGGAAGGAGAGGTATGGAAGATTATTAACAGGGAAAGGAAAAAGAGAGAAGGGGTGAATGAGGAGATAAAGGCGGAGGAATGGAAGGAATACTTTATAGATTTATTGGGAGGGATAGAGGTAAAAGTGGTAAGAGGAGGAAAAGAAAAAAGGGAGAGGGATGAGGAGCAGGAGATAAGCAGGGAGGAAGTGAAGAGGATGCTGGGAAAACTGAAGAAAGGAAAAGCAGCGGGGGAGGATGGGATACCAAGTGAGGTATGGAAATATGGAGGGGAGAGGGTAGAAGAGTGGGTATGGGAAATGTGCAACAGAGTATGGAGAGGAGAAGGATGGCCGGAGAGGTGGAAAGAAGGGATAATAGTGCCACTGTTGAAAAAGGGAACGGGGAATAAAGTGGAAAACTATAGAGGAGTAACATTGATGCCAACGCTATACAAGATATACGTGGGAATTTTAACTGAAAGGTTAAAGGAAGAAATGGAGGGGAAGAATATGATACCGGAGAGTCAGACAGGTTTTAGGAAGGAAATGGGGGTGATGGATAGTATCTATGTGTTGAACTATCTGGTGAATAAGAGGGTAAACAAGAAGGGGGGAAAGGTAGTCGCGGCATTTATGGACCTGAAGGCGGCGTTTGATTCGGTAGATAGGGAGGTGTTAATGGAGGCAATAAAGAGGAGGGGAGTGAGGGAGGGATTAAGGAGTAGGATAGAAGAGGTGTACAGGGAAACGAGGAGTAAGGTAAGAGTGGGGAAGGAGGAGGGAGAAAATTTTTGGACGGCAAGGGGGGTGAGGCAAGGTTGCCCAATGAGTCCGCACTTATTCAGTTTGCTGATAGCGGATATAGAGGAAGTGCTAAGAAAAGGAGGTTGGGGGGGGGGTGAAACTGGGAGGGGAAAAGGTGCATTGTTTGGCGTACGCAGATGATATGGTACTGTTGGCGGAGGATGAAGAAGGGATGATACATATGTTGGGGAAAATGGAAAGTTATATGGACAAGAAAAGGTTAGAGGTGAATGTGGATAAGACAAAGGTAATGAGGTTTAAAAAGGGAAGAGGAAGAATGAAGAGAGTGGAGTGGAGATGGAAAGGAAAAAGGTTAGAGGAAGTGAAAGAATTCACATATTTAGGGTATAAGCTACAGAGGAACGGGGGGCAGGAGGCGCAGGTAAAGAACAGAGTTAGGAAAGCAGGAGCGGTGATAAGACAGGTGTGGGGAATGGGAAAGAGAAGGTTTGCAGGAGACTGGATGAAAAGAGTATGGCTAATGGAAAGGTTGGTGGGGACGGTGTTGGAATATGGGGCGGAAATATGGGGATGGAAGGAGAGGAGAGAGGTGGAGGCAATGCAGGAGCGATGGATTAGGTGGACGTTAGGAGTAGACTGGTGCACGCCGGGGTATATGGTAAGAGAGGAGATAGGAAAAGACAAATTTAGGATAAGGGCAGGAAGGAGGGCGGTAGGGTATGAGAGGAAGTTGGAGGAAGGAAGGGGAGGAAGTTTAGCGAGGAAATGTTTTGAGGATATGAAAGAGAGGATAAGGGAGGGGAGGAAAGGAAAGAACGATGTGGGAGGAAGAGAGGGGGAAATTCTGGGAAGAAAGAGGAATAGAAGGGAAAGAGATGGAGGAAAAAAGGGGAAGGGGAGAGGAAGTATATGAGGGGTGGGAACAGAAAGACAGGGAAAGGCAGAAGGAGGAAAGATGGGAGAGGATAAGAGAGTCGAGATATAATAGATGGTATGGGGAATGGAAGGAGGAGGGTTTACCGGAATACCTGAGAAAGGGATTGGGGGAAAGTAGATGGAGAAGGATAGTCAGGTTCAGAATGAACAATGAGATGAGAGGGGCGAGATACTGGGAAGAAGAGGGGAAAAGAAGGTGTAGGTTATGCGGGATAGAAAATGAAACATGGGAGCATGTGATAGGAGAATGTGGGGGAGAAGGGGGGAAGGGAAACTGGTGGGAAAGAATGAAGGAAATACTGCAGGAAGGAGGAGAAGGGGAAGGATGGATGAGAGAAATAGAGAAAAAGAGGGAAGAGGAGGGGGAGAACGGAAGAAAGGAGGGAAGGAGGGGAAAGGAGGAAGGAAGTATGAGGAGGAGAATGAGTGAGGTATGAATGAGGTGGTGGAGAATGTATGGGGAATCGGAAGCCGAAGCGAAGCGATAGGTAGGGACGGCTCTTTCTCTCTCTAAAGTAGTAGATAAGTAGGTTAAGGTAGAATTAAGTTATTTGTAAATTAGATGTAAGAGTAGAGTTAAGAGTAGATATAAGTAAGATTGTAAGAGTTTGTAAGGTTGGGGAACGCTCCTTCAAAAGCGCCTTCAATCCCTTAGGGGACGAATAAAGAATTGAATTGAATATAAACAAATATTCTTATCAATATTATAATTTATACCTTACTATTATATATATGTTAAATTCTTTATTTAAAATTTAATATTTTTTATAAAAAATTAATTTTTTTAACATTCTGATTTTAATTGTATATAACATGCACATATAAAGTTTGTATCATTATATTCTTTTCTTTTTTTTCTATTAATTTTACAAATACTACAATATCATGTGTTATAAATATTTAATTAAATAATATTTAATATAATTTTAAATTAATTTATGTTTAATTTTAAAATACTTTTGTTATTTTCTTTTAGATATTTTTATATTAAATATTGAATTCTAACTTTATTGTTTCAATAATTTTTCTTGTCATATATGTACAAAATAAATTATTTTCTATTATTTTATTTGACAATTACTTTTGTAAAAGTAATTCGACAATTACTATTGTAAAAATGCATCCTCAGAGTTATGCTTGAAGAAATATGGAATAATCCATTTTCAAAAAGCATTTTTCATCACAGAATGCACTTTCAAAGAAATAAAAATATATAAAACATATTATATTATAATATATTAAAATTTATATCTGTTTGTAATGATAAATATATCATTACAATGTTTGTAATTGTAAATATATAACATATAATATAAAATTAAAAAATTGTAAATATGTATATATATATAATATAAAATTTACTATTATAATTTATTTAAAGTAATTATAATTTACACTGTAAAATACCAGCATTCTTATTGAAATATTTCTGTATATACATAATTTTTAACCAATCTACTTTGTTTTTCTTGTCCTAAATAAATTTCTAATGATTCCCAAGATCTAACTCGTGAAAATGCAACATAAAGTTGTCCATGACTAAAACTCTTTTTAAATCGATT
>NW_028190492.1:52055-80465 GCF_048542155.1 Nylanderia fulva
GTTGGTTGAAAGTTATATATGCCACATGCGGCAAACCACGTTTCTGAAATTCGATTACATAAACGAATGCTTTTACTTCACCAAAAAATTTTTGTCGAACAATCAAATCTATCAAATAATTTTTTTTTTATATCAAATACTCTAGCACAAATATCAGGTCTATCAGCAGGTTGTTGATTTGAAAGTAAATTTTCTTTAATTTCGAGCCAATTTGGATTACAAGTCATTGTAATAAAAACATCTGGTTTACCATATTTACGAACAATAGCCATCTTGATAATTTTGCATCATATTTCGAGGTGAACCAATAAATGTTGATGGAAGTATCATTATTCGTCCAACACGAGCATTAGCATCAGTCGCTTTTTTTTCTAAATAATCGATTAGTCCCTGATGCTTTTCCACTCTCAACTGTTTTTGATTTTCTTTACACCAGTTAATTCTGTCTTTTTCTATTTTTACATAATTGTCAACAAGCCATTGTTGAAATAATCGTTTACCCATTAAAAAAATATTAGTATTGTCACGAATAGCTATTCGATATTGAATGTACATAGATCTAGTTACACGTTTTCCATTAATTTGTTTAATATTATCGTGCCAACCTGGCGTACCATGTGGATAATACATTGGATAAATCCAAGGTTCAACGTTTGGATCCATTGTACTAACGTATTTTAAAGTTTTATCACGTTTGTTTCTAATTGTAACATAACAATCAGGAATATCTCCATCTGCAGTAGTTGAAAAAATTGCAGCAACTTCGTTAGTTCTTTGAATATTATTTCTTCCGCGATCAATACCTGTTTTCTTATTTAAGAATGCCATTTTTAAATTAGGCACATTTAAACCTGAATTTTCTTGATTACAAACTTCTTCATGCATCATTTGATATGACTGAGCAAACATATTATTGCTGCGAATAATACCATCTAATGTATGTAATAACTCTTCATCAAGATTTGTATTTACATTTAAACGACATTCTGTAGCTTCGTTAGCGTCAAGAATGAAAAGCTGTCAATAACTTGATTGTTCTTGTGCAGCAGGATATAATGCAGTATTAATTTGATAATAAATTTGACCTTGAATTTTGAAGCAATAAGGACTTCGTCTTTGTGCATTAAAATTAACCAAGTTAGCATTAAAAGAGACAAAAGAAAATGCACTATTATAACTTCGCAGATTTTTAAAGAACTCTTTAGATTTTTTATGATTTCCAAAAAATAACTGTTGTAGTTCATCAGGAAATGGTGATAGAGATTCCAATATAACTTTTCCATGACTACAACAATCATTGAATGAATTACATTTATTATAAACTTTTTCAGCGTGAAAATGTTTTGCTTTACAATATTTGCACTCTACTTCCATTTTTCCTATGTAATGTTGATTTATATTATGATAATTTATGTTTTGAAATCCTTTATAATTGGCTCGACAATTTTGCATTTTTCTTTTATCTGTGATATTTTGTAATTGTATATTATCAATTTCGGAAAAATTATCATTTATATTTACTGAAATTAATTGACTTGAATCTGTAGTATTTTCAACACTTGTAAGTGTACTTTGTTCATGGTTGACAGTTTTTTTAATTATATTAACATTATCGTTATCAAGTTTTGAATTTGAAGTTATCAAAGAACTATTGCTCGATAACTTTGATATGCAGTTGTTAATTGTAGTAACAGAATTGCTCAAAGTCGACGTTGTAATAACACATTTTATTACTGATGAAGCAAGATAAATATTGTTTGTGACCAAAGGATTTTGCGATTTAGACACTGCAACTGATGAACTATTATTTAATAAATTTCTTGATTCACAAACTTTAGATGACTCAGCTATATTGTTTGTTGCATTTTCTTTTTTTCTCTCGCGGTATTTTTGTTGATTTAAAGCCTTTCGTTCTCTCTTTAATCGCTGAAATTCTTCTTCCTCTCGAGTACGAATAGCTTTACGTTTACCCATTTTTAAATTATTTTAATTAAATCTTTTTTGTTAAATGTTTACACAGATCAATAAAATTTAAATATTATAAAATGTAACGAATATAAATGTATATACAAACAAAATATTTGTTTATATAAATTTTAAATTAATTTTTAGTTAATAAATTTGTAGTTGTAGTGTATAGATACGCTACTGAGCGAGAAGCGTAAGGCGCACGCGTAGAGGTACACGCGGCAGAAGTAAGCTAGCATGGCTACGAGACGGACACGCGCAAAAGCATATAACTCTCTCTGTATCATATCGTGTAAGAGTAAGCAATAAAGACGTACATATACCTATATACAAGGATACTACATTTGGCGACGAGGATAAGTCAAAAAAAAAAAAAAAAAAAAAAAAAAAAAAAAAAAAGGAGAAGAGAGTTGAGACAAAGAGGATTAAGTCTAAGAAGAACATGGAAACGACAAATCTGCCGACATTCGACCCGAACACAGAAACGGGAAACGTATACCAAAGATGGACACGTTGGTTGAGGGCGTTCAAGCTGTTCCTGGTGAGCAAAAGAATAGAAGACGACGAGAGAAAGAAAGCAATGCTGCTACATTATGCAGGATTCGATGTACAAGACATTTTCTACGCGATACCGGATGCGGAAGTGGTTGTGGAAGGAGAATCGCAATACACCAAAGCCGTGCAAGTATTGGAAGAGTACTTCAAACCGAGAATGAATACGACTTATGAGAGACACATTTTCAGAAATCTGTCTCAAGGTACCGGGGAAACGATGGTACAATATGTTTCAAGATTGCGACAGCAAGCGAAGAACTGCAATTTTGAGGACGCAGATACAGAAATCTGTGGTCAAGTGATCGAAAAGTGCCATTCAACAAAATTACGCAGACGTTTATTAGAAAAATGCGAGGTTAAACTGAACGAAGTACTGGAGATTGCAAAAACAATGGAAGCCGTCTCGCTGCAGACGAAGGACATAGAAGGTGAAGCGGTGGCTCGCATAACAGACAGAAAAAAACAGGTGAAGACGAGAGTGACGAAGACAACAAATAGCGTCGAATGTTATCGGTGCGGATATAAAGGACACAAATATACAAACGAGAAATGCCCAGCGAGAGAGAAGACCTGCAGTAAATGTGGAAAACAAGGACATTTCGCGAGGGTTTGCAAGACAAGGATGGAGACAACTGACAACAACTACAAAAAAAACGGACAGAAAAAAAGGGTTCGACGGCTCGACGAGAGGACAGAAGAAGAAGAAGAAGGAAGGGAGCACGCGTTTGGCCTGAGGAGAGAAGAAATCCACGCCGTGGAGGGTAAATGTATCGACGCGGCGGTGGGAGGGGTCAATTTAAATCTATTAATAGACTCAGGCGCGTCGTGTAATATAATTGACGAAGAAACATGGAGATGGTGTAAATCGCGGAATATTAAATGTAAATCGGAAAAAGCGGGCGATAAAAAGATATACGCATACGGACAAGAAAAAGCTTTAAAATTGATAGGGGAATTTCATTGCGAGGTTGAGGTGGAAAATAAGAAAACTCGAGCGACATTCTTAGTTTTAAAAGGTAACGGAAGAGCGCTGTTAGGTTTTGAAACGGCTACTAAGCTAGGAGTTTTGCGGATAGGACCGGAAATACGTAATATTAATAATTTTGAAAGTGAACAAGATTCAATTTTTAGAGGCATGGGTAAATTAAAAGATTTCCAATTAACATTACCAATTAATAAGACATACACACCTATTGCACAGCCGGTTAGAAGGATTCCATTTAAATTGCGCGAGAAAGTGGAAAGACAAATAGAAGCACTGATAGCTCAGGATATAATAGAAAGAGTTGAAGGCCCTACAGAATGGGTCTCCCCAGTAGTCCCCATAGTAAAGAAAAACGGTGAGATAAGGTTGTGTGTGGACATGCGACGGGCGAACGAAGCAATTATCTGGGAACGATATCCGTTACCTGTATTTGAAGACATTTTAGACGTAATTAAAGGCAATAACGTGTTCACGACGCTAGACGTTAAAAAGGCATACCACCAAATAGAACTAGAAGAAGAATCAAGGAAAATTACTACATTTGTAACAGATTCAGGGCTATATAGATATAAAAGATTAATGTTCGGAATAAGCTGCGCTCCAGAAATTTTTCAGAGAATTGTTAAATCAATATTAAGAGATTGTAAAGGAACAATAAACTTTATGGATGATATAATCGTTTGTGGAAAGACACAGGAAGAACATGATAGAAGATTAAGAAAAGTTTTAGAAACGCTAAAGGAGAAAGGAATAACTTTAAATAAAAGTAAATGTGTGTTTAGACAAAAGGAGATAAAATTTATGGGATTTAAAATTTCGGGAAATGGATATCAACCGTTAGAATCTAAAGTAGAAGCAGTAGAAAAGTTTAGAATACCTAAAACAGCGGAGGAAATACGTAGTTTTCTAGGACTAGTAAATTTCTGTGCGGCATTCATTCCTAATTTAGCAACAATAAGTGAGCCTCTAAGAAGATTAACAAGAAAAGGAGTAAGATTTGTATGGGAAAAAGAACAAGAAAGAGGATAAAAAGATTAGAGAAGTAAAATTAGCGTTACAGACAGAAGATTGGAAGGCACTGAAAAATTCGCGGTATAAAATAATAAAAGAGGAATTATGTATTTACAACAATGTATTATTAAGAAATACACGCATAGTTATACCCGAAACGTTGCGGAGAAAAACGTTAGCGTTAGCACACGAAGGACACCCAGGAATTGTCGCGATGAAACAACGGTTACGAAGTAAAGTTTGGTAGGAAGGCATTGATAAAGACGCTGAGAAATTTGTTAAATCGTGTAAAGGCTGTCAGTTAGTACAACGTCCGATGGAACCACCACCAGTTAAACGGAATCAGTTACCGGAAAAAGCATGGGAAACAATTGCGATAGATTTAATGGGTCCCTTTCCGACAGGAGAACATTTGTTAGTAACTACCGATTATTATAGCCGATACATAGAAGTAGCAATTTTAAAAAATATATCGGCGAAAGTAATACAAGGAGAATTATTCGAATTGTTTGCGAGACACGGATTACCAAAGATAATCGTGTGCGATAATGGTCGCCAATTTACAGACGACAAATTAAAAGAATGGCTAAGTTCTTGCGGAGTAAAAGTCACACACGTAGCACCATATTGGCCGCAAGCGAACGGGGAAGTTGAAAGGCAGAATAAAAGTATCTTAAAAAGACTAAAAATAGCGCATGCGGAGAGAAAAAATTGGCGTAACGAACTATTAACATTTTTATTGATGTATCGGTCAACACCACACACAGTTACAGGAATATCCCCCGCAGAACTATTGTTTAAAAGAAAGCTAAGAACGAAAATTCCGGAAATTAACGATAAGAGTGAATTTGTAGAAGCAGAAATTAGAGAACGCGATAGTTGGTTAAAAGAAAAAGGAAAACAATATTATGACAAAGTAAATAGAGCCAAAGAATGTGATTTAGGTCAAGGAGATCGTGTATTAGTTAGGGCACCAAAGGAAAATAAACTAAGTCCAAATTTTAGTCCGGAAGAATATAAAGTAATAGAACGAAAAGGAAATTCAGTAACACTACAGTCAGGGGAAGGAAAAAAGTATAAAAGAAACTTAACACAAGTAAGAAAAGTCATAGATTTAGAAAGCGAGGAATCAGAAAGCGAGAAAGGAGTGGTGGAGGATAAAGAAAAGGAAAGAATAGAAAGGGATCAGGAAAGAACAGAAAGCGATGAATCAGAAAGCGTAAGAAGATCACAGCGCGAAAGAAAACAGCCGGAGCGTTATGGCAATTATAGGGCATACTCCATAGATGATAATTAGATGTAAGAAACATATACTGTAAGCGGTTAGCATTTTAAGGAAGAGAAGAGATGTAGTGTATAGATACGCTACTGAGCGAGAAGCGTAAGGCGCACGCGTAGAGGTACACGCGGCAGAAGTAAGCTAGCATGGCTACGAGACGGACACGCGCAAAAGCATATAACTCTCTCTGTATCATATCGTGTAAGAGTAAGCAATAAAGACGTACATATACCTATATACAAGGATACTACAGTAGTTAATAAATTAAATAACAGACTATTATATAATTTTATTAAATTTTATTTAAATGAAAATAGCACACTGATGATTTAAAATTAAATAAAATATTACATAAAATAACTGTTTTTATTTTACACAGTTGTTAAATTATAAATTTCAATATTGCACTTACATTAAATATCAATTTAATAATAAATAACTATAACACGATAATATTAATTTAACATTCAAATAAAAATTTAATTTAATTTTATATAGCGAATATAATTGTTATGTAACAAGTATATGTATAGTGTTCTTGATAATAAAATATTTAAATGTAAATCAAACATTCATTAATTTCTTACAAATTTCAAATATCAACAATTAAAATATCAAATAATACTTGTAGTGTTACAACTATAATGTCAAATATTTATGTCAAATTTTTATCTAAATTTTCACAATTATGTCCAATTGTCAAATTACAAAAGCTGGATTGGAGCTTTGTTTTAGCCAAAAAATATAAGTGGCTACCAAACCTGAAACAAAATATTTTTATTAGCTTATTTATTATTTACATATATTAGCTTATTTATTATTTATATATATTAGCTTATTTATTTTTTATATATATTTGTCTTATTATGTGAAATATTTATTATTAATTCAAATAAAAAATAAAATAATACCTGAATATGCTATATTTTGCTCATATATATTCAGTTGGATCATATATATTCAACGATAAAAATCAAATATCAATCCACTGTAAAAAAAAATTAAAATTATATTAACACATAAAACTATTTAAAATTATTATTTTATCTTTAAAACAAATAAATTTTTATATTATCTATATGTATATGACAATGTATTTAATAGGTATATATTATATATTATCAATTGATATTATTTTGTATTTTTAGCAAATATTTTGGCAGTGATATCATTTCTTTTCAAGAATATAGTAACAAATATATTATATAAAAAATATATGAAATGGTAATACACATTTGATCTTAAGTGTAGTTATAAAGAAAATCTCAAAGTCAACTTTCAAATTTTAAATGAAAACTCACATTTTTATTTGATATTTTTCTATACCTTATCTCGAGAGCTTTTCAAAATATTACAAAAAAATATTTTTTTATTAAATACTTTTTTTAGTTATAATATTTTAAACAGTATTTTGACATAAATTACAAAATATCTCGTGAAATGTTTAATTTTGTGTAATTTTAACATTTTATATATACATAATATTATATACATCGTATACTTAATATTTTATGCACATGAGACAAATCAATTAATGTAAATAAAATATAGTTTTTTCTTTAAGACAACTATATATATAATTTTATTGATCCCATCCTTTTTATACTATATCTTGTATAAATTTTATACAAACTAATTAATATAAATTTTACATAAATTTTTTAAAAATTACATACAATATTAAATTTATATAAAATTTATATACATTGTTCAATACTGGTTTTATATATATAAACTATACACGTACACACGCACGCACGCATGCACGCACGATTTGAAATGGAATACCTCATATATTTACATATATATATATATATATATATATATATATATTATATATATATATATAATATATATATATATATATATTATATATATATATAATATATATATATATATATATTATATATACATATATATATACTTTAAATATATTTAAATTTTCCAATACTCAGCATATGTATTTTAAAGTTATATATTTACATAATCAATTATTAGAATATAACAGTATTTATATTTTTAAATGCGATTTTGTATTTTCTTTAATGATCTTATGATATATTATATTTCAAAATAATTTACCTTATTGTTATTATATCTGTCACTTCATATATTATTGAAACAAATAATTTCTTTGCTGCTCGACGAGAAATTTTCAAGAATTTTTAAGAATTCTTTTAAGGTGTAACGATATCTATAACCTTTTAAGTTGTCACACACAATTAGAGTATGTAGTGTACCTACTATTTATTTTCAAATCAATTGCTACCAATCTTTAAAACTAAAAATTTATTGTGCAATAAGTTGACATGTTCAGTTGATATTACATTTGTCGTAGAATAAATTTTTCAAACGTATTAATTGGCTGTAGCATAGAAAAATTTTCGAATCTAGACATTTTATTGGTCCATCAGCACATGCATAATAAAATTCAACCAATCAAATTCTTTATACACTTACATTATATGTCATGCAAAAGTGTGTGCGGCGGCCTTTAATGCTATCGCACACAAATTGCATAAACTGCATATGCATAGCATAAGACCTTATGGACCAATGAACATCGAGCATGTGATTCAATGCTTGATGCTCATTGGTCCATAAGGTCTTATGCTATGCATATGCAGCTTATGTAATTTGTGTGCGATATCCTTTAGTCCTAATAACGATGGTTGCTATGTAACATTGTATCATGGTAATGTCATTACGCATATATTTTAACATGTACATCGCTACGTAATGATGGTAACATCATCGTTAAAAGTAACAGACATCGTATAATTCATTTAGTATTATTAATTGTGCATAAAATTGAAATATTATTATAATTATTATATAAATTTGATTCTTTGTGATTTATTAAACTAAACGGTAAATATATATGAAGTTATATGAATAATTTATTTATACTAATTACAATTATATAACTTATAATTAAATATGTGCTTAAATCTATCTTACAATTAAAATATTGTATACATATATTGTATATTTCGTCTTATAGTCACTTAATTATGATATTTCAAAAAAATTTTCGCTAAATATTTGTTACATATATTAATTACAACTTATATTAATTATTTACAACTTATATTAATTACAACTAAACATTTATATATTTGCTAATATAAACTATTACAAAAAATTATTTTACAATTATTTATATTCCAATTGATTTTTGTTAAAAATATTTATATTATTTGTCTTAATAATAATATATTCTTATAAATATATATTCTTACTATATAATATTAAATTTTAGTTGCTATTTATATTTTTATTTTAAAATTGCGTGTGTACGTTACATTGAAATATTTTTTATTTAAAAATTCTAGGATAAAGCTACAAAGAAAATGGATAGCGAATCAGACATTTATCGTGAGTTGTGTGATAATCCAACATTATATGTTTCACCAAGAGAACTTTTCGAAGTTATGTTACCTAATGATGGTACAGTGTAAGTTTAAAAAATTTTTTAATATTTAATTTTTTATTCATAAATTTTTTATTCATATTTATTACTTATTCTCACTATTTCAGTATTATCGTCAAATTTGTAAAATTCTGTCAGTTTAAGAATAAAATTATATAATAGTAGGAATACTAGGGGGGTTCTAACCCGGGTCCTCTGAGGGGCGGCGGGGCGGGGGGGTTTTCGGTGGCGAGGGGGTTATGACGTCACGCGGGCGGGGGGTCTTATCAGCAGATAAGCTTATCTATGTTTATAAACAAAAGATAAACAATATCTATTACTAAGGGCTGCCGACATTCGGGGGGGGGGGGGGTTGCGTTTCTTCTCTTCATACGTTTATGTTTATAAACAAAAGATAAACAATATCTATTACAAAAGGGCCGCCGACAATCAGGGGGGGGGGGTGCGTTTCTTTTCCTCATACGTTTATGTTTATAAACAAAAGATAAACAATATCTATTACAAAGGGCTGCTGACAATCAGGGGGGAGGGGGGGGTTTGCGTTTCTTCTCCTTATACGTTATCTGTATATTTCTAAGAAATATAATCAAATTCTAAGAAGGGCCACCGCTTGGCATACGCCGACAATCAAGGGGGTTGCGTTTCTTCCCCCATACGTTATCTGTATATTTCTAAGAAATATAATTAAATTCTAAGAAGGGCCGCTTGGAGCCGAGCGCCGACAATCAGTTCTCTGAAAATCTAAGATAATCAAATTCTAAGAAGGGCCACCGCTTGGCATACGCCGGCAATCAAGGGGGTTGATACATGATCTATACGTATATTTCTAAGAAATACCAGCGCCGATAACCAGCGGCTGCAGGAATTTATAAACAAAACAAGCGCCGAAAATTTACGTCATCTAAATTTTTCTCGTTCGTACGTTGACGAACAAAGGGTTGATTGGGATATATAACGAGGACCGATGCCGCTGCCGGGCCATAGTACCACTGGCGAGCGCACGCTCTCTTCATTCAAGATGTTTGTCATGCTATCAAGTGCTTCCGACATTCTCAGTTTAAGTGCCGAACAGTTACAATATATTCCGAAGATTGTTTTACTACAAAAGTGTGGATATTTCGTAGAGCATTTGTGGGACAAGCTTCCAGAGCATATCAAGACGGATCCGGAGGTTCAGACATATCGTCGCTGCCTCGAACATTACAATCGGCCGTGGATGCGAACGCATATTGACGGTCCAGCACCGATGATCAGAGATTGCAGCGAATGTCAGCGAAAATAGGCTGAGGTTAAAAGTGTGAAAAAGTGCCAGACATAAAAAATGGAGAACATTGAGCGCGACCTGTTGGAGCGTTCCCGCCAAGTCGGCACCTTGGGCGAATATTTCGGATGGCTGCAAGAGTGCGAAGAATTTATCGAAGAGCTGGAAGAACGCAGCCGTGCCAAGCGTCCGCGTCTCTCAATTGGACATAGGCAATCTCTCGTGGCGAGAATAGCGCGACTCGAGGGTGCGAAGGTGCGCTTGCAGAGACAGTATGTCGGTGAATCCATGTTTAGTGGTGGATCCATACCTAGTGGCAGCGGCGGCGGCAATAACGCGCAAAGACTCGTTTGGCGCGAGATCGATACGGCGTTCGATAGCCGTATACTTACCGGTGCGGTAATTAACGTCGACTATATCGAACCGCGTCAGTTTTTGGAAAATGCAGCAGACATTGTAGTCGAGAACATGGAGAATGTGCTGCAGAGACACATCAGTGTAAAAGTGAACACTGTTTTCAACGGCGAATTTGTGTCCGGTGACAAGCGTGCCAATAAAAGTATTAATACGAGAAACTTTGAACTCTTTCGCACGTCCGATGTACGCGAGTGGTACGAGCGCCGCGTAATCGAGCCCACGCTAGCATCGCTAGAAGAGTTCCAGGAACGCGATAGCGGCTGGGCATTGTCGCGGATAATAGATTTGACAGTAAATATCAACAAATATAATCCTATGCGCGCTGGATGCCATGTCAAATTACCGCAAAAAATTATGGTAAAAAGAGCGGTTGTTAATGTGCTATCAGCGGACAATGCGTGTTTCGCATGGTCAGTAGTAGCCGCTCTGTACCCCGCTGAAAGACATATGGAACGAGAATCCTCCTATCCGCATTACACCACAGTGCTGAATCTCCAAAACATTGAGTTTCCAGTGACTGTGAATCAAATTAAAAAGTTTGAACTTGCAAACGACATCTCCGTGAATGTGTACATCATCGAGAACGAGAACATCGTCCCGTTGCGTCTTTCGGAAAGAAAGAAGGACAGGCACGTCAATCTGCTGTACGTGGAAGACGAAAACAGCGTCGGGCATTTTGTTTTGATAAAAAATCTGTCTCGCCTCGTGAGCTCACAGCTGAGCAAAAAGAAATGTAAAAAATTTATATGCGATTGGTAAGTATATATATATTTATTACACGTAAATTATATTTTAATTAAATTTTCATTAAATTTTTTATTTTTTACAAATGCCTACATTATTTCGGAGCGGTGGATAAATTGCAAGCGCATACGGAAGATTGCGGGAAATTGAACGACTGTGCTATTCGGTTGCCGAGCGACAAGGACAAGTGGCTCAGCTTCGACAACTACACGAGGAAGGAGCGGCTGCCGTTTGTAGTGTACGCCGATCTCGAGTGTGTTTTGGCAAAGACCGAAGATGCCAAAAATTATCAACACCATCAAGTGTTCAGCATCGCGTACTATGTACAGTGTTCGTATGACAGTTCGTTGTCCGCGTACAATTCCCGCCGTAGTGTCGATTGCGTCGCATGGTTCGCCGAACAGCTTAAAAATTTAGCAATCCGCGTAAAAAATATTTTAACGACCAATGTCCCCATGGTAAATTTAACGCCTGACGAGTGGTTAAAATTTCGCACCGCGACGCATTGTCACATTTGTGAAAAACCGTTTGACGAAGACGATACACGCGTCCGCGATCATTGCCACCTCACCGGACGGTACAGGGGTCCTGCGCATTCAAATTGTAACTTAAATTACAAAGAATCATTTTGTATCCCTATAGTCTTTCACAATCTGTCCGGCTACGACGCACATTTTATTATCGAGGACATAGCCACAGCGTTCGAAGGGGAAATCGAATTACTGCCGATAACAAAGGAAAAATATATATCATTCTCGAAAACTGTTAGATTGACACAAGACAAAAATGCAAAAAATTATATCAAATTACGCTTTATCGATTCGTATAAGTTTCTCAGTGCTAGTCTCGACAAATTAGCGTCATTTTTGGATAAAGATAAACTAAAAATTTTACATTCGGAATATCAAAATTTAACTAGTGAAAAATTCAATTTATTGACACGAAAGGGTGTCTTTCCATACGAATACATTGACTGCGTGGACAGATTACAAGACACACGTTTACCGCCGCGCGACTCATTTTACAGTTCCCTGCCCGGCGACACAGTATCCGAGAGTGATTACGCGCACGCCGAGACCGTCTGGAGCCGATTCTCCCTTCGAACGCTAGGCGAATATAGCGATTTATATTTAAAAATTGATGTCTTGTTATTGGCCGATATATTTGAGAATTTTCGCGATAGTTGTATAAAAAGTTACGGACTCGATCCCGCGTATTATTATACTCTCCCCGGATATACATGGGACGCCATGTTAAAACATACAAATATAAAATTTGAATTATTAACAGACATTGACATGGTAATGTTTGTCGAACGAGGTATACGCGGCGGCCTTAGTCAATGTTCAGGCCGATACGCACAGGCTAATAACAAGTACATGCAATCGTACGACCCATCGAAACCCTCATCGTACCTAATGTATTTCGATGTAAATAATTTGTACGGATGGGCAATGTGTCAACCATTGCCATATGCCGATTTTCGGTGGGTCGACGATATATCGAATTTTGACGTATCATCTATCGCGTTCGATTCGCCTATAGGCTATGTTCTCGAAGTAGATTTAGAGTATCCGCGGCATCTTCATGACGCGCACATTGACCTACCGTTTTGCCCGACGCGCGATAAGCCGCCCGGCAAGCGGGAGTATAAACTCCTCGCAACGCTTTACGATAAGAAGCGCTACGTAATACACTATCGTAATCTACAGCAGTGCACGCGCCACGGGCTACGCATAACAAAAATATATCGCATACTACAATTCACGCAGTCAGCGTGGCTTCAAAAATACATCGAACTCAACACACAGTTTAGAACACGAGCGAAAAACGATTTTGAAAAAAATTTATATAAATTGATGAATAATGCGGTATTTGGCAAGACGATGGAAAATGTGCGCAATTATGTGGATGTAAAATTATTAACAAAATGAGACGGACGGTACGGTGCGGAGGCAATGATCGCTAAACCAAATTTTCATAGTACTAGCATATTTTCGGAAAAATTAGTTGCCATAGAATTACGCAAACTCGAAGTTAAAATCTACAAACCAATCTACGTCGGCATGTGCATACTCGACGTATCAAAAGTATGTCTTTATGAATTTCACCACGAATACATGTCACCGCTCTATCGTGACAATTGTAGAGTAATGTACACCGACACGGATAGTTTAATATATCAAATTAAATGTCATGATGTCTATGAAAATTTGAAACGTGATATCGCTCGATTCGATACCAGCGATTACGCCGCGAATAATGCGTACGGTATACCGCTCGCGAATAAAAAGGTGCCGGGTCTGATGAAAGATGAGAATAACGGCGCGATAATGACCGAATTCGTCGGGCTTAGAGCAAAAATGTATGCTTTGCGGGTGGATGGTAAAAAGGACACTAAAAAGGCAAAAGGTGTCAAAAGTAACGTCGTAGCGCGTAGTATAACATTCGACGATTATACGCGTTGCCTTAATGACGAAATTGAAATGACGCGTCAGCAGTCATGCATAAGATCGAAATTGCATAAAGTGTATACCATCAGCGAGACGAAAATTGCTCTAAGTCCTTACGATGACAAACGGTATGTCGTACCTGAGTCGACCGACACCTTGCCGTGGGGACATTATCGAATACCATTGTAAATAAATTATATTGTAAGGACGTATTAATGAGAATTATATATTTTTTGTTATATATTTCATATATTTCATATGTTATACAATATATATTGTTATATTGTACAATGATTGAATAAAATACATTAAATAACATTGTTTTTATGTATCCAAGAGTTGTGCGAACTGTCGAATCCCAGCCATTTCACATAAACCTCGTCACCCCTCCTGCGCAGTATTTTCTCCACGAGGTACACATCCGGATAATTTGCACGATGCAGCTCATGCTCGTAAAACGCTCCAGCGATAGATGTCTTGCGATAATCCTCGAGTAGATATGTTACGGCATAAGTATGCTGCACTTTAACAATCTTAAACACCTCGGTTGTCCAATTTGGCGTGTATCCCTTCTCGAAAAGTTGTTTGTACTTGCTGACGCGTACCTGATCACCTACTTTGAACTTTGCCGGGCCCGCGATTTTTACACGATTGTACACGGTAGCCAAGAGTCTTTCGGCGATCGCGGGGGTAACGTCGGCGGGTCGCATACCAATCGTTCGATGCTTGCGTCCGTTGTAATCTGATACGAGACGTGGCAGCATGTCGAACCACTTGTAAGTACCATTCAGCGTAAACATCTTCCACATGTCGTTCTTTAGCGTGCGATTGAATCGTTCGACGACCGACGCCTTCAATATCGAATATGTAGAATAGTGATTAATGTCATGTCTTCGCATAAGTCGTTGCACATCGGCGTTGTAAAATTTCTTTCCGTTATCGGTTTGCATGTTTTTCGGGCATCTCTTGCTATCCCGAATTATCTTGGCGATTGCGTCAGCTATCTCGCTTCTTTTTTTTTTTTACTCTTGGGGGGGTCCCGGGCCCCCCCTATTTCCCCCCCCTCGATGATGGGGAAAAAATGAGTGGAACCTCCGGGGTTTAAAAAAGGGGGGTAGGGGCCATTTTCGCCCCAAATTTTTTGGCCCCCGCCCCCAATCATCGCCCCCCCCACTAGACATTCTTCGAGGGAAATTTTTTTCTCCCCCGCGGCAACTCTTTTAAAACCCAAATGCCGTTTTTCCCCAAAAATTTTTTCTCTTTGTTATTTTCACTATTCCTTTTTTCCCCCTTTTTTTTTCGGGTTTTTTTTGGGGGTTTGTTTCCCCGTTTTTTCGGGGGTTTTTTGGTTTTTTTTTCGTTTTTGGGGGCCCCGTTTTTTTTTGGGGTTTGGGGGGGCCTCGTTTTTTTTGGGGTTTTTTTGGGGGTTTTTTCGGGGTTCGGCCTTGTTTTTTTTTGGGTTTCCCTTTTGGGTTCGTTGTTTCCCGGGGGGTTTGGGGGGGGTTTTGCCCCTTTTTTTCGGGTTTTTTGCGTTTGTGCCTCTTTTTTTTTGGGTTTTTTTCGGGGTTAAATTTTCTTTTTTTTCGGGGGTTTGTGCCTCGTTTTTTTTGGGTTAAATTCTCGTTGTTTCCCGGGTTTTGTCCCTTGTTTTTTTTTCTTTTTTTTTGGGGGTTTTTTGGGGTTTTAAAAATTTTGGGGTTTTTTTTTTCTTTGCCTTCGTTTTTTTTTCGGGGTTTTTTTTGGGGTTTGGTTTTTTTTGGGTTTTTTGGGTTTAAAATTTTCCCTTTTTTTTGGGGGTTTTTTTGGGGGTTTGGCCTCGTTTTTTTTTGCTTTTTTTTTGGGGTTTTAAAAACTCGTTCTTTTTTTTTAAAATTTTTTCTTTTTTTCCCGGGTTTTTTTTTGGGGTTTTTAAAATTTTCGTTCTTTTTTTGGGTTGTGCCTCTTTTTTTTGGGTTAAATTCCCCTTTTTTTTGGGGGTTTTTTTTTCACTTTTTTTACCACGTTTTTTTTTGGGGTTTTTTCAAAATTTTGTTCACCACGCCCCTTGGCCCCCCCCCGAAAAAGGGGGCCTACCATCAAAACCCCCTCCCCCGCCCCCTTCCCCTTTTTCCCTTCGTACCCCCCTTTGGGCCCCCCTTTCCCCCCGTCCCTTACCTTTTTTTCCCCAAACCCCTTTTGAGTTGTTGATTACCCCTTTTTTTAAAACCTTTTTAAGGGGCTTGTTCGTACCCCCCTTTTTGCAACCCTTTTTTCTATCGAAACCCCCGATCGAGCGGTCGCTTTCCCCCCCCTTTTCCCCCTTTGTTCAAATTTTCTCTTTCCCCCGGGTCTTTTTACTGCGGTTCCGGGTTTGGCCCACGTTTTTCCCCATTGTTTTTTGGGGTTGGGCCCCCCGAAAACCCTTTTTACTGTTTAAAAAATTTTTTGGGAAAAACCCCTCGAGAACCCCTTTTTTAGACTTTTTACAACTGTTTATAGGGGTTTTCTGAGAAAAAACCGGGTTTTTGATTTCTGGGGTTTTGGGGTTTTGGGGAAAAGCAAAAGCTCTTTTTTTCCCCATTTTCCCCCAAAGCTCGTAAAACCTTCTCAAAAAGCACCAGCTTCTCATCTGGCCCCCTTTTTTTTGGGGCCTAAAAATTTTTTTAACCCCCTCTTTTCCGGTCAATTTTTTTTACGAAAAAGGGGGCCCCCCTAAATTTTCCCTACCGGGGAATCTTGGGGCGATCTCGCGTCCCTAATCTGTACGACGCGAGCAGCTTTTTTTTCGCACGCAAAATTTTTTTAAACAAACTATACCATTTAAAAATTTTTAACCCGGGGGGTTTTTTCATTTTCCCCCCCTTTTTAAAATTTTAAAATTTTTTGATAACTTTTTTTTTTTGCTTTGTAAAAATGTCAAAACGATAAAAGAAAAATTTTCCCGGGAAAACCTTTTTTTAAATTTAAAAAAAGGGGCCCCCTTTCCCCCGTTTTTCCCCGATAATCGCCCCAAATCTCGTTTCCAAACCGTTGTTTTTTACTTGGGGGGGGAACATCGACCAAAACGTAGGCCCCCCCACAACCCCGTTGGGGTCGTCCCATGGGACGTAATAAACTTAAATTTTTTGGGTTTTTTTGTCCTAGCGCCCGGGGGGGTTTTTCCCCCCCCGATTTTGGGGCTTTTTTCCCCCTTTCCCAAAACCCCCCTCAAAGGTTTGGGGTTTTTTTATTTTTCCCCCCTTTTCCCCCTTTTTTACTCTTTTTTCCCCGGGTTTTTAAAAAAAAATTTCGTTTTTTGGCATTTTTCGCCCCAAAAATATAAAGGGGTTTTTAAATTTTTTGGGGAAAACTTTTCCCCCCGGTAATCCGGGCTTTTCTTTAAATAAAATCGTACAATCCCGGGGGGGGGGGGGGGGGGGGGGGTTTTCCCCAAAAAAACCCCGTGTCGCCTATGTTATATTGTCTCTTTTTCAATCGGGAAAAAACTTTTTCCGTTTGCGTTTTTTAATTTTTTTTTTAAATAGACCCCCCAAAACCCTTAAATTTTTTTTTTCTTCTCATCGGGGCCCCCTGAAGGGGGGCCTTTTACTTTTGTCCAAAAAGGGCCCCCCCCCTTTTTTGCATCTTTTTTCCCGCCCTTTCCCAAAAGATCTTAAAACCCCTTTTCAAAGGGGGTATTTCGGGGGGGGGTTTCGCGGGGGGTTTTAAAAAAATTTTTGCCCTAAGGTTTTGGGAAATCACAGGTTTTGCTTTTTTTTTGGGTGTAGATTTGCCCCGGGAAAGAAGGGGGCCGGGTTTTGAAATATCTATTTTCTTTTTTTTTTTCCCCTCCCCCCCCCTTTATATTTTTTAAAGGTTTTTAAAATTTTTTTCTCTTTTTGGGTTTTTTTTCCCCCCCCCATCCCCCGGGCTCGATCTTTAAACCCCGGGGCGTCCCCCCCGGGGGGTTGGGGGCCCCCTTTTTCACCGAAACGTCGCGTTTTTCGCAATCTTTTGAAAACCGGCTCGAAAAGGGGTTTTTGGGGGGTCTTGACGGTTTTTTCATCATCGATTTTTCCCCCGGGTTTTTTAAGGCGGAAATTTTTTGCGGATCAAATTGGGGCCCCCCTTTCCCCCTCCCCTTTGGGGAAATTTTTTTAGGGCTCGCGAATATTTTCCCGGGGGCGGCAGAAAATCTCTCAAAGAGTTTTCCCTCGCCGGGAGGATTGTTGGGACGACAAATTTGGGTCTGCGGAATCGCGAACTCTTTAAAAACCTTTTTCCCCGAAAGGGCCCCCTTCAAAAACAAACCCTTGTCTACACAATTCCAAATTTTTTGCCAAAATTTTTCGACAAAACCCCCAACAAAAACCTAAAAAGAAAAATTTTTCCGGGTATTCCCTGATGGGTTGTCCCCTTTCTTAAAATTTGGGGGGCGCCCTTTTTTAAAAAGGATTAGCGGGGTTTGCGTTGCCCCCTTTTAAAAAATTTTTTTGGGATTCCGCGAAAAGTCTGACGGGGATAAAATTTTTGTTTTTTCGAGGGCCCCCATTGAAAATACCCTCTTTTTTGGGACCCCTTTCTTGTCCCCTTCCACGTCTAAAAAACCCAAAATTAATTTTGGGGGTAACCTCGCTGGGGGAATGACGCCCCTGTTATTGGGGAATGTAAAGTACCTTTTTTTGTAAATGGGCTCAATAATTTTCCCAAAAAAGCGATATTTCGGCTGGCAGCGATTTGAGTACCAAAAACGTTCTCGAAAGGGGAAAACCCCTTTGGGATTTTTCCCCGCGGGGTTATCAAACGGGGGGTTTTTTCCCTTTTTTTGGGGCCGCAAAAATCGGGGGGTATATTTTTTGGGGAGCATCGTCCCGGGGTTTTTTTGGGGGCAAAAACCTTTTCAGCTCCCCGGGGCCCCCTTTTCCGCCCCAATTTCCCCTCACTCGTATCCCCCCCGAGGTTTTGGGGCCCAAAATTTTATTTTTTCCCCCCCCCCCTTTTTACCCCAACGCCCCCTTTTAAATATTTTCGGGACTCGCGCTTTGCTCAGTTTCCCCAAGATTGCAACGGATGTCAACGAAAAGGGCACGGGTTCTTTTAAAAAACTTTCGAAAAAAAGCACTTCCCCCGGGGGGAAATTCATATTCCCGGGTATCAATTTTGCGGCCCGGGAAATTTTTTTTTGGAAAAACCCCTTTTTGGGGGAAAAATTTAAAAGGGGTTAACCCATTGGCGGGGGGGTGCCGTGAACCCCCAAAACGTACTTTTTGGGGCAGCGAAAAAAACCGAAGACACGCGGGGGATAAGGGACTAGCCCAAAAGCGAAAAATTTGGGTCGTCGCGAAAAACCCCCGAGTCCGGGGGGAAAAGCCGGGGGCCCCCCGGGGTTTTTTGGACAGCGAAAGGGGGCCCAAAAAAAAGCTCGGGAAAAAAGGGGGGAAAACGAAAAAAAGGACAAGGAAAAAGGAGGAAAAATTTTGGCCAAAAGAGGGGGATTTTTTTTTATTTTTCCAAGGGGGGGGGGCCCTCGGGTCCCCGGTTGGCGGAGCGGGTGGCCTGCAAAAGCGGGGAAACACAATAAAACCGCCCAAAGTCCCGTTGCAAAGATAAACGGCCCCCCAAAAAAAAGCCCCCCGGGAAAGGCCCCGGGCCCCCATCCCCGCCCCTTCCCAAAAATGGACAGGGCGAAAAAAAAAAAAAAAAGGGGGAAAAAAAAGTTTTAAAAAAAACCCCAAAAATTTTTTAAATCCCAAAAAAGCAAAGGGGGCAACTTGCAAAACGGATGCACATTCCATACTTTTAAAGGGTTTTTTTATGCGCAATAATTTAAAGATAATGGGCGCCGAGGGAAAAAAAAAGTGGTTCGTTTTTAAATTTTTTCCCTTAAAAAACGGGCCCGGGACCATTTTGGGGGGGTATTTTTTAAAAAAAAAATCGCGGCCCCCCTTTTTTTTCACAGTTTTTGGGAATCTTTGACCCCCCCAAAAGGGTTGGGGCATATTTAAAATTCCCCCAAATTTGGGGAAAAAATTCCCCCTCTTATCAAACGTAAAAAAACAAATATCTGCGGACATTTGGGTTTTCAGTTTTTTTCCCCAGGTTGAAATTTTTTTTTAACTTTTGGGAAACAAATTTTTAAAAACTGAAAATTTCCTATTTTTAAAAAATTTTGGCAAAATGTCCAAAAAATAACCTTGGGGGTTTGGGGAAAAGTAGCGTTCTCGCGGCGACCACTTTCCGCCCATAGATTTTAGCGACGCGGGCTCCCCCCTCGGTTCCCCCCGGATTTTGAAACCCAAAAAAAACAAAACGAATGTGAATTTCCCCGAAAAAATTTTTCCCACGGGGAAAAGACTTTTTGGGAAAATTCGATTCCCCGGGGGCTACAGCTGCAAGCGATACAAAATTTTTAAACGGGGCAATTTTTTGAAAACCCTAATGCTGTTACGATAAATGTCGAGATGAAATTTTTACCCAATCGTGCTCCGCGCCCAATTACAATACATGAGAACGAATCAAGTGGGGCCTACAAATAAAATTTAGCATCCCCCCCCATTGGATCGCTGCTGGGATTCTTGAAACGTATACTGCAAAAAAGCGAAAATGGCACAAAACCCCAACATGGCGATTAAAAATTTCCCAAAGGGGAACATTATCCGCTATAGTGTAACTGACCCCCGGGTGCATAAAAGCAAACCATAAAATCGTTCACACGTTTCAGAATTTTCACCGAGGGTCCCCCCCGGAAAATAAATACGGAAACCCCCCTGGGGCAGATCATTTTCCTGCCCTCTTCGTACGGAGCTTACTGATTTTTGTGTTTCCCCGTTACTGACCGAGGGACGATTGCTCGATTTTCGAGGGGGGAAAAGATAACCTTAATTGCACGTACGAAAGGCGGCCCCCCGTGCGACAGATGCTCGTGTTAATAAAACCCCAAAACACAAACAACCAGCACCCAAAAATCATTCGCAAAACAAAACAACTACGAAAAAAAGGGCTCCCCCTCGTCAAAAAAGTTGGGTTTTTTACAAACTTTTTTTGGGGGTTTCGGTGCGCGCCATCTGAACAATACTGAGATTCTCAACCTCGAGGGAAAAACCAAATCTTTTACGATCGCATCGCAAAATTTTGGGCTTTACCATACAACCCCTTTTCCAACACAACAAATTTTTTACAGCGACGAGATAAAAAATAAACCCCTCAACAACAGGGTGTTATTATTGCCGTATGAGATTTTCCTCTACATGGGGGGTGAACTGAGGGTAAAACATCCCGTTGAGGGTCCAATTGATCTGGGAATTTTGCTTTGCTTCATTTTTGACGAATTTGCTATGAGCTCGATGGGGGTGGGGATTGATCGCAACAGGGAAATTTGGGAAAAACAAGTCTGCTGACAAAATAAGTAACCCAAAGTCATCCGTGAACGGATTATGCGAAATGCCGGGTGGGATACCCGACTACTGTGAAAAGGATCTTTAAAATTTTTTTGTGCCGCTGCAATGTTCTGGGATTTTTTCGAGGATTACCCAAACCGGGTTTTTATTAAAGCGCCATGAGTTGGGTCCTAAAACGAGCGCGCCCCCGAAAAATAATTGGGCCTTTTATGGGTTCTGCACTGGGGCCCCGGGGATCAACATATTTAAAATACAATGGCAAACCCCACGTGGTTTTTGAGCGAGATTAAGAAGCGTCGATGCCCGCGCGCTCTGGGAAGCGGACCCTTACCTCAGGGTTGGGTTTTCCCCTCGTGGGATCTATAACGAATTTCCGCTATTTCAGCGTACGACCAAGCCCCTTTGTGGCCATTAAACCCCGACTCAAATGGAAAAAGCCGCGATTGTTTAATTTTTTCTCTGCGACGGGCTTAAAAAAAAATCATGTCCGGGGGAACCCAGTCGTTCGACACGTAAATTAAAACCAAAGGGGAAACTCATCTTGAACTCGGAAAGTTATCCTTTTCGACGATATAATCGGATTTCATAGAAAAGATGGTCCCATTTTGTATGACACTATGGGGCGTTTCTGCAAAATTATTACGGGTACGAGTTCTGGCCGAGCCTCCACCATCACGGGTTTTTACAAACGGGCCGTTTGTGATTATCGATTTTCTCCCACAAAAAAATCGGTCAAGAGCGCAACGGTGGATTTGGGTTGAATTTGAGTGTAAGGAAAAAAAACCCAAAAAATACCACTGGCCCTACTGCCTCATCATGCACGATCGTGGGGATCCAATTTCAACCCTTGACCAAGTTGTGCCAAAATCACCTAAAAATGTTTACACAACTACGCGTGGGGAAGAGGGGAGGAAGTACATAAAACAATGATTTGAATGTCTTTTAGTGAATTCCCCCTCGACTGACTCAATCGAAGAATTTTCCGCACCAAAAGTGTGTCGACCTCAAGGATTTATCTAAAAAAAAACCCAAAATTTAAACGTAAAGGAAGCGGCAATCCTGAGAAGAGAATATATTGTCGCACTATTTTTTCGCATGCCCGGGGGGCCATGGAGCGTTCTTATAAAGTCGGAAAAGGCCCTCAGGCCTCGTGGCTAACTCAAAATCATCACAGCTTTAAAAGGGAGGGTGGAAATGTTTTCCTACGGCATTTGGGTCGCGCTTATTACGGGAGTATCGTTGGCATAAATAGGGAAAAGACGATTAAAAGTTTTCCCCTCTCGTGTTGTAAAAAGGGCTTGAAAAGCGAGAAGGCTGGGCCCAAAATTGGGCGAAAGCAGCAGCGGTTTCTCAAACCTTGAGAACCTTTGGGTTCCAAAAATGAAGATGTACCTGCAAATTTAAAAAAGTTAGATCCCCCCATATACTCTTTTGGTTTTAATAAAAATGTAAAAAATTGCGCGTTACAAAAGTAAATTTTTTAAATTTTTTAATTTTGGGGGTCGGCCGCAAAATCCAGGGGTTTGGGTCCGAGTCATCCGTTTTTTGAATAAACCCTATTTTTACATACTATTCTCTTTTTATTTTTCCCCAACCAAAAATTTCTTAAAAAATCCTTTCTCCTAATATTTTTAAAAATTTCTCACGCAATGTTTTCTAAAATTTCTTTTTTCCCCCACTAAATTTTAAAAATTTTTTCACGCAAACGTAATTTTTTAAAAATTTTTTTTTTAAACCCCCTTTTCCCAATATTTTTAAAAACTTCTCAGGGAAACGTAAATTTTTTAAGTTTCTTTTAAACCCCCCCACTACTTTTAATAATTTTTTCTTTCCCCCCAGAATATATTTCTAAGAACCCCCCCTCCAATATTTTAAAAATTTTTTTTTGTTCTTTTCCCCCCAGATATTTTCTAAGAAACCCCCCCCCCCTAATATTTTAAAAAACCCTTCACTTTACCCCCGATTATTAGTTTCTTTTTACATCATCCCTTTTGTTGAAACCTTTTTAACTGGGGGTTCACTTTTTAAAACCCTCGAGAAAAAAATTCTGCACCAAAAAAGCACCGCAGAAATTACTACATGCCGAGACGCGATTAAACGTGCGAGAAAAAATGCGGGCGAGTAAATAAAAATTTTTTTATTTTATATATTTTATATTTTTTTCTATTTTTATATTTTTTTTTTGATTTTAATTTCTTTTTTTTCCTAATTTTTGTTTTAATTTTTTTTTTCCCAATTTTTTTTTCAAAACGTTTCGCTTTAAATCCCCCGTGCGGTTCGTATAAATTGGGGGAAGGGGTACGCATTTTACGGCAAAGGAAATTTAAATTTCCCAAGCTCATAAGCTCGAATCCGGGGGCCCTGCGCATGAGAAGGTCGAATCGACGTTACTTTGTATGTTTTGGCTCGATTCATTATCGAAATAATGTACGAAAAAATTGAGAGGGTCTCGCAAAAGGGGGTTTTTTAAAAAAAAAAATCAATTTCCAAAATTGATTTCCCCTGAACGAATTCAGAGAAAATTTTGGGGGAAAGCGAAAAGCCCCTTTCCCGGGGCCTTTTAAAATGCACCAAATTTTTTGATTTCGAGCTGGGGCTTTAAAATTTTTTATTAATAAAAAATTTTTAATTATGTATTTTAAATAAGACCCCCTAAAAACTTAAAAGTAAAAACAGGTTAAAAATTTTTTGCGGGGCCCCCGTTTAAAAAACTTTTTAGAAAAGCAAACACAAAAAAAAAAACGCCGCCCAGAGAAATCGGATGTGGGGACGAAAAAAGGAGAGAGAGATTTGACGGCTCGCCGAGAGGTTCGGCCCGGGCCCGGGGGGGAGAGAAACGGGGGGAAATTAAACCGAGGAGAAAGAAAAGGGGGTGGGGCGAGTGACGGGAGAGAGAAGGGGAAAAAAAGGGAGCTTTTAAAAAATTTTTTAAAAATTTCTTTTATTTTTCCCAAAATTTAAAAGGGGAAAAAAAGGGAAGGAAAATTTTTTAAAAAAAAATAAATACACTCATTTTTTTAAAAAAAATTTTTTTTTTAAAAAATAAAATATGGGAAATTTTCATTTGTGTGTGTTTTGGTTTTTTGGGGTTTTTTTGTGGTTTGTGGTCTTTTCAGGGGTTACGAAGAGATAAGGGCCCCCCCCGGGTTTTCCTTCCGCGGGGTTTTTTGACTTTTCCAAAACCCCCCTTGGTGGTTTAAAATAAAAAAAAAAAAATAAAATTGTAAAAAACAAAAATTTAAAAATTAAAAAAAAATTTAAAAAAAAAGGATAAAAGGGGAAAAAAAAAAAATTTTAAAAAAATTTTTTTTGGGGCTTGGGGTGCGCCCGGGGATTGCCCCCCCGGGGATTGCGGCGGGTTTTTGGCGGCGGTGGGGGGGGGGGGTGACGGGGGCGGGGGGGCGGTGTAGGGTTGGGGCCCCCCTTTTTTAAAAAGGGGGGGGTTTGGGGGGGGAAAAGCTGCCCCCAACCCCCCAAAAAAGCAGGTCGGCCCCCCTCGGCCTCTTAAAAAAACGTCCCCCCAAAAAAAAATCCTGGAACCATTAAATTTTTTTTATTTTTTTTTTTAAAAAAAACAATTTTTAATTTTTAAAAAAATTTAAAAAAATTTTTAATTTTTTTAAAATATAATACAATATTATAAAAACCCCCCTTTTTCACACTTTTTAAAAACCCCCCCTATTTTTCCCCGAATTTTCGCAAAACCCCCCCCTAAACGGTGCGGACCGTCAAAATGCGTTCCAAACCCCGGCCGGGTTGAATTTCGAGGGGCGATAGGGCCCCCAAACCCCCCGGCCGTCTTGATATGCTTTCCCGGGAAAATTTTCCCCCCCAAAAACTCACAAAAAAACCGCACTTTTTTCAGTAAAAAATCTTCGGAAAATTTTTTTTTAACTTTTTGGGGATTAAAATGAAATTTCGAAAACACTTGGTATTACAAAAACTTTAATGAAAGAGCGTGCGGGTCGCCAGTGGGTTTTTGGGGGGCCGGGCCCGGGATTGGGCCCCCATTAATATCCCCGATCAACTTTTTTTTTCGTCAAAGTACGAACCCGGGGGGAAAAATTTTTTTGGGGTAAATTTTTGGGGGGTTTTTTTTTTTTTTTAAATTCCCGCAAAAACCGGGGGGTTTTTCGGCGCTGGTATTTTTTTTCCCAAAATAAAAAATAAGAACCCCCCTTTTTGGGGGGGCCCGCGAGGGTTTTTATAAAAACCCCTGCAAAAAAATGTCGCCCGGGGCCCCCAAACGGGGGATTGCAAAAGGGGGGGGAGGGCGCAAGCGGCAAGTTTTTTAGGGGAGAACTTTTTCGCCCCGAAAATTTACCCCTGATATTTCTTAGAAATTTGAAACAGAAAACCCCCCCTTTATTGTCGGGTATCCAAAAGGGTGGCCCCTTTTTTTAAATTTTAAAATTTTTTGTTTTTTAAAACTGTTTTTGGCGCCGGTCCAACGGCCCTTTTTGAATTTAAATTATTTTCTTAGAATTAAATAACGTATGGGGGAAAAAACCAAAACCCCCCTTTATTTTCGGGATGCCAAGGTGGCCCTTCTTGAATTTATTATTTTTTAAAAAAATTTCAAAACTAAAGGAAAGAAACCAAACCCCCCCCCCTCCCAACATTTGTCGGGTCGAAAGCGGCACCATTGAGAATTTTTTCTTATCTTCGAGAAAATTTTATGAAAACTTAATACCGCTAAAAAGACCCCCCTTATTTAACCCTTTTACAAAACCGCTTATCTTGGTTTGAAAACTTGCTTATCTTTTTATAAAATACAGGGACATGACCCTTATCTATCTTTTTATAAATATATAGGTAAATGATCCCCTTATAGTTTATTGATAGTTTATAAAAAAAGATAAGCTATCTACTGATAAGACCCCCTCCCCCCGCTGACGTCACCCCCTCGCCGCGTTTCCCCCTCCCGCACCCCCTCATGCCCTGAGTTAGAACCCCCCTAGTAACTACTTATAATAGTAGCATAAATCATATAAATGTAATTGATGTATAAAGATACATTTATTAAAAATTTTATTGAACTTTTAATTATTTTTTATTTTTTTAATAAATATAAAATATTAATTGTTTATATATATATATTTTTTAAGGTGTTTTATCAGTATGGTGGAACAAATCGACAGTACAATTGCTGTTAAAACTAAAAATGGTGAAGTTCAACGTTGTTGAGTAATTTTGACAAATAATAAAGACTGGAAGGTTCAAGTTACTATATGGGGCAATAACATAAATCGAGTTATACATAACTTTAAAACATTATTTGTAAGTTTTTATCACAAAATTAAAATCATTTTATTACAAATGTTACAACATAAATTAAGACATTATTTTATATATTTGTTATTACATAAAATATTAACTGTTCTTAAAAAATCTTTTTATAAATAATTATAAAATGTAAAAATCAACATAATTTATAAATAATCTTACAATAAAATAAATAATTAATTTTATGATGTCAATTCTATAAAAAATTGAGATAAAATTATTAATAAAAATATTCTATAAAAAATGTTCTTTTTAATAAAAATTATTAATAATAAAAATTAATAACAAAACTAAAATATGTGATATAATAAAAGGCCAACTTAACGAGCTTATATGCTATTAATTGAAAAATTTATTTATTAATTTACGTCATACTATACAAAAGTTGAGATAAACGTTTCGACTGTACGACAGTCTTTTTCAATATCCTAATAATATGTTAAAAAATTAATTTAGTCATATCGACCTTATTATAAATACAACAATTATGAGATTATATGACGAACGCAGTACAAAATTCATGTTTGTTGGCATGAGTTAGAGCGTCAGATGCTGTTATATTATGTAACGACATTTTTTGTCACGAACATAACACTTTTTTTATAAAAATTATTTCTTTTTACTTAACATAATCACAATGTGTACTTTTTTAAAAAACAAATCGATATCTTGTTTTTTAAAAAAGTACACATTGTGATTATGTTAAGTAAAAAGAAATAATTTTTTTAAAAAAAGTGTTATGTTCGTGACAAAAAATGTCGTTACATAATATAACAGCATCTGACGCTCTAACTCATGCCAACAAACATGAATTTTGTACTGCGTTCGTCATATAATCTCATAATTGTTGTATTTATAATAAGGTCGATATGACTAAATTAATTTTTTAACATATTATTAGGATATTGAAAAAGACTGTCGTACAGTCGAAACGTTTATCTCAACTTTTGTATAGTATGACGTAAATTAATAAATAAATTTTTCAATTAATAGCATATAAGCTCGTTAAGTTGGCCTTTTATTATATCACATATTTTAATTGTATACGAGCCGAAGTATAATTTATAAATTATATATAACAAAACTAAATTTTAACATTTAGAAATAATGTTAATTTACTGTTAGTAAAATATTACAAATAAAAAATCAATTTTATAATTTAAAAAAATTATTTACAATTGATCAATTAATTTTGATAACAAATTTTTTAATGTAAATTTGTTTTTATCTTGAATATAAAAAACTCATATAGGAAAGTTTAAGTTTTATAATAAATAATGTAAAATGACTTTACAAAACACATTTTTTGTTAAAAAATCATTTTCTAATTATAAGTTATAAATATTGTAAAAGAAATTGACTTTTGTTAAATATTTATCTCATTATTTATTTCATTATAAATAATTTTAAAATGTATGTATGTATGTATACATAAAAACATTTCTTATTACAATATTTATAACTTATAATTTTAGAAAATTCTTTTTTAGCAAATATGTTTCAAAGTCATCTTACAACAATTGTTGCAAAATTTAAACTTTTCTATTGATGAACATTTTTAATAATAAATTTCATAATTAATAAGTATTTTATAAAATTAATAATTATATTTTTTATATGTATATAGGTGGTACATGTATCCGGAGCTTTTTCTCAAAAACGT
>NW_028190492.1:80533-95368 GCF_048542155.1 Nylanderia fulva
ATCGCCGATTCACAATCGTCGTCATTTCCCAAGACGGGATTACGTGACAGACTATCGGCTTCTGTGTTATCTTTACCCGGGTTATATTTAATTTCATAATCGAAGTTAGATATGTAATTTAACATTGCTCTCAGTTCTGTGTCGTTGCTATTTTTTATATTGAGATTTTCAAGAGGTTTATGATCCGAAAATATTATGAATTTTCTTCCTATCAGATGGTACTGCCAATATAGAATTGCCTCTTTGATTGCCAGACATTCTATGAATATTGCTTTTTTTCTTCTTTGTGGTTCTGTTAACTTTTCTGAGAAATAAAATACATCTTTTATTGTACCATCTTCTTGTGGTTGTTTTAATATTGCTCCCACTCCTTTTATGGATGCATCTGTGAAAATGTATACCGGGCGGTTTTGGTCGAAAATTGCAAGTATGGGGGCAGCGCATAAATATTCCTTAATTTCCTTGAAGCTCTTTTCACACTTTTGTGACCATTCGAAAGGTACATTTTTTCTCAACAGATTGTGTAACGGCTCTAATTTATTAGTTGCATTTGGTATAAATTTTAAATGAAAATTAATTTTTCCCAAAAATTGTCTAATGTTTTTTTGGTTTTGTGGTGTCGGAAATTTTCTTATCGCAATAAGGTTGTCTTTCATTGGTCTTATTTCATTGTTCTCTATTTCATGTCCTAAGTAAACTACTTTGTTTTTCGCAAATGCACATTTCTGTAAATTCAATTTAAACCCCGCTTCTCTTAGTGCTGTCAGCGTTTTCTTTACATGCCTTAGGTGTTCCGCCATAGATTTCGAAAATATCAGTATGTCGTCGATATAGTTTATCGTAAACTTATTTAGTCCGTGTTTGAACAGTATGCCGCTTAAAATCCTTTGAAAAATCGCCGGGGATGATTTCAGCCCGAAGGGGAGGCATGACCATTGCCAGTGCCCATTGTGTGTGGTGAATGCTGTTTTTTCCCTGTCTTTTTTCCTGATTGGTATCGCCCAAAACGCTGAATTTATGTCCAATTTTGTGAACAGCGTGCAATCCCGCACCAACAGCATTAAATCGTCGATTATCGGAAAGGGTTGGCTTTCTGGTATTACTATTTTATTTAATTCGCGGTAATCGATGCATAATCGTGATTTCTTTCCTTCCTCTCTCTTAAATACAAGAGTCACTGGGGCGGCAAACGGGCTCGTTGATTGTTCTATGAGACCCGCTTTTGATAAACATCTTACTTGCTCCTCTATTTCCTGTTTATCTTGTAATGCACATTTATACGGTTTTTTTGCAATATATTTGTTTTGGGTTAGTTTTATTGTAGCCTCAAAGTCCTTAACTCTACCTGTATCAAATTTATTTTCAGCAAAGATGTCTTTGTGTTCCTGCAGCATTTCCTCCAGATTTATTGGTCTCTTGCTCTCTTCTTTTGTCGTACTATTTATTTTTATTTCTTCATTTAATGTTCCTTCTGTTTTCTGTTTTTGGGAAATTTTTAAATTTTCGTCTTGGCATAATCTGAATTTTTTTATAATATCTAAACCAAGTAGAATATCATCTGCAAACGCATTATTTTTTACTACAAACAAAAAACATTTTTTTGTTATATCAAAAATTTTCAGGGGAATAATTATCGATCCCAGTGTTTTTGTCGTTCCAGATACAGTTTTGATTGTCTTCACCCCACTTATATTCTTACCTAGGCCTAATCTATGAATAAGGTCCTGATTTACTAATGATACATTAGCTCCTGAATCGTATAAACCCATTGATGGTTTGCCAGCAGCTAGGATCTGTAGTTTTATGAGTGGGGTGGTTACTCGTTTTTTGCCTCTTCTAATAGGGACACACTGTTCTGTATTTCCGCATTATTTATTATCTTGATCTGCTCGTTTTTGTATTTTCCCTTCGCTTCGTAATTCTTCAACCTACAATCTTGTATTGGGTGGTATCTGTTTGGGAAGCCTTTTTCTATGCAATGAGGGCACGGTTTTTTTATCAATCCCTCAGTTCCGTTTTTATTTCTTATATTGATCCCACTTTGATTCCTCTCTTTGCTTATATTTAAGTGTTCTAATTGTCTTATAGTGGACATTAATTTATCTATGGAATTTATTTCTTTTTTATTCACACGCGACCTTACTTGTGGTGGGAGTCCTAATACTATGAAATTTATTTGGCTATTTTCCGTTAGATCTGTGTCAGCATCTATAAGCAGGTTTCTCTTTTTTAGAGCATAATCTAACAAGGGGCCATTCATGTGTTTGAATGTGTATGCGTAATTTATTTCTGACCAACTCCGTCCAGAAAAGGTTTCCAAAAAGGAATTTTCCCATAGTTCCCAGGGATGGCCTAGACTTTCCGTTTTCAATATGGCAAGGTACCATTCTAACGCTGGACCCTCTAAAAATACTTTAATTGTTTCCGGGAATCTTTCCTCTTCTATTTGCAGGCGTTCACTTTCTTGTTTAAATAATTTCATAAAGGTTTTGGCATCTTGATTTTTTCCTGTGAATTTTGCTAACACCATGTCTTTCGCCTTTGAATGGATCGATTTTTGTTGGAGGGGTGCGGGTATGGGAGGGGCTGGGACATTATCAGTCTGAATTTCATCCAGATATAACTCACCATAGCAAACATTTCCCTCGTCGTCCAGGTATTTCTTTTCCAAACCGCCCGTTAACGATAATTTTATTCTTCTGAATTGTCCTCTTGATTTTAGGCTTTTGATTACATTTTTTACAATGTTGGTAGCAAACAGTTCGTGATGATGTTCCCTCAGTTGAAACTCGTCTGGGAATTGATAAAGTATTTCTTCTGTTTCTAGTTGGATCGTTTTAACCTTTACAATTGAGGTTTTTGAATCCTTTCCTTCCAAACAAAAGTAAAATATTGCTTTTGTCATGTTCGTGTTGTTGATTGGTAAGTCAGTTCCCGGTTCTCGGTGGCTAATCTGGGATAATCAATTGGAGTGCAGCTTGTTGATGCTAGTTAATACTGTAATTTATTAAAGTGAGGTTATGTATTACCCTCTGTATATATCATGTCCATCAAGCTTTTACAATTTTTACCTGATTCAATTGTTACCTGAATCAACAACATGTACCCGATCTCAGAATTATCAGTTCTTCCAGTCGAATCCCGTGGACCGCTTTTATCTATTATGCTCTCGGTTGTAATTTCTCTATTACCACGTTGTCCCTTGATCTCTGGTTGATTCTCCTTCTATCGTCCGCGTTCCCCCTCCTGTACCGGCGGAACTGGCGCGTTAATCTGAACTAGTTCAGACTTACAAATAATATACGATCGTCGCAGAACGCGCCGCCGCCAAGTCTTCTCATGCTTGGAGGTTGCGTGTCTCGCGAGAACGTACGTTCGACTCTCGCGTCGTCTCGTATTCCTCTTCGCCGGGGATTACGGTGCGGCTCTTCTCGTTCGTCGCCGAACGCGCGCAAAATTAACGCACACTTATTTATTACGAGCACAGCATTGCCACGAGTCGGTGTCGCAAGACCGAATGGCTCTTATGTGGCGCGCACGCCTCTAGTGTGTTGGCCGCGCGGTTCCCTCTCGTTTCGTACGCAGCAGCGGAATCGTCGCGCTTACCGAGCATCTACTCCACGGATACGAGTTTGCGGGAAGAGTTGCTTCTTCCCGCTCGCTTTGTACGCCGTAGCGAAATCTTATTGCTGGTCGTGTGCGGTTAAACGCGTACGAACCAGACAGAACAGTCCTCGACGTCTAAGCATCGCCATCGTCGATCTAGCGTCAGGGTGAATCGCGCGGTCTCTCGAGACCGCGCATCATAACATTTGGGAGAATAAGAACACGAGTATTTTGATCTTGTGGATTTTTGAACGGAGAGGAGGAGGAAGAAGAGGAGAGGCGGCGGCGTCGGGGGTTTACTCTCGCCTCCGTCGTTCTCTCGTACGCTTTACATAATAGCGTTAAACACAGCAGAGTGTCGCCGACCGGCTGAGCTAGACCGGCGGCAAATAAAATGGCACATACGAGCGAGTCGCGCGCGCGTCGGTGTTTCGGCATCGAACGCGCGCGCGCGCGAAAAAGAGCTAGCGACGAGTCTTCGGGCTCGCTCGCGAGTTACTCCCTTGCGAGTAACCGAACACGAAGCTCCCTGGTTGATCCTGCCAGTAGTCATATGCTTGTCTCAAAGATTATAAATGTAATTTATTTAATTACATTTTTATTTTTTAAATAATACATATATACGTTCCAAAAAATATAAGCCATATTATTAAATATGTACGTGTGTGTGGGTGTATAACTATCATTTAATACACATTCACGTTAAATCACATTATTTAATCATATTTAATAACTATATCACTAACATATATAATTAATACTTATAATAAATCATTTTTAAAGTAATTTTTTTTAAATTCTAGTTATCATTTTATCAAAATTATGAAAAAAAATTGATACAATTGTTAGAAAACTTAAATGTGCATAACTTTTTAATATATAGGCATTAATAAAATAAACATAGTGATTGTTAATTTTTTATGCTACAGCTACGCATAAAAGTACTAAAATGCTTAGAACTTTAAATTACTTTAATATTCAACTGTATATATTATTATAACTTTTCTCGTTTTATACTATATTTAAAAAATAATATTTAATAATTACTTTATTGCACTTACAACTATGCATATGTATTTAATACTGTAACCATTTAAATAATAAAATATATATATAATTACTGTGTATGAAATTAATACATTCAAAGTAAAAAAAGTACATATGCAAAAATAAACTCTATAAAATCTATAAATAAACGTAATAATAATAAACTGTGCAATAAACGTAATAATAAACGTTCAAATATTTTATTTATTATATATTAAAATTATTCTATTTAATAACCTGTCCTTTTCTTGTTTAGATCTCCTCATTTTCGCATCTCTTCTTTTGTTCTTTCTTTTTCCTAAAAAGAAATATGTGATTGTTATACATAGGTGCAATAAGTCAATTCTGCAATAAATATTCTATACAAAAATAACAATAAGTTCTTAAATGTTGTATTTAATTTAAAAAAACTAATACACGCAATAATGAACAGATAGTGCATGTGTTCACCCTCTTTAAAATCAGTTTCTTATAAAAATAAAAAGTTTGAGATAAGATGATAAAATAGTTAAATTGAGGTATATTATATATAACTTACAAATCTCGGTCAAATCTCTGCTTGGCTAAAATTAGCCATCTTGCAATTATATCCTCAACTTCCTTATTTGTTAAATTGGTTCTTGAAGTTTGCGCAGCATCTAACAACAAGTTTAAACAGATATGTGTGGTTATAGATTATATAAAAATTTAAAGAGACTTAATTTTATATATATATATATGTATATATGTATATATACTATTCAAAATTATTTTATATTCCTATGATTACATATTATTGAATAATGATATTAGAGTTCTAATAGCATCATCCAATATAACCATGCATAGAATGCTATATATAAAGTGTCAAAAATATGTCAATAAAAACATTTCTGTGATTAAATATTTATATACTTACTTATGATACATATAGTAATGCGAAGATTTTTAAAGGCATTTTTCAATTTTGCACCAGCCCAACTATATTCCATTGCTAATTTATTTGTTAAAATATGTTTCATCATGTACGAAATCACATCATGATGATCCTTACCTCCTAAAAAGCTCAATTGTCTTGTCTAAAAATATAAAATAATTTAATTAATATTAGTTTATGATCTAAAAATATCAAAATAATAAACATTTGTTTTTCTCTTATAAAAAAAGTTAACATTACTTTTCTTTTAACTTCTTTAAAATTATTTAACATTATATAAATAAATAAATATGTCCAAAATATTGCTTTTTATAAGACATTTCAATAAAATGTTTCTAATCGTAAGTATAAAATGATAATATTTTGTATATACCATTTCTGTAGCAACACATTTGTTTTTTAATTGATTATCAATTCTCTGTAATTGTTCTACGGTATCTGCTGGCAAATCGAAATCATAATGTTCATTTTTTTTTAAATCCGTTTCCTCATTTTTTCTTATGTGATTATCCAACTTTATTAAACGTTTATCAATTGTTGTAAGATTTAACAATACTGCATTTAGTTTCCTGATAATTAAATTATGAAAATCTGCAAAAATAATTGACACATATTATTGTTATCTACTCATTGTCAGATTATATAAATATTACGAATTATATACCATTTTAAATATATGTTTACAGTGATATAAATAAAAAAAGTTAAAACTTTAATAATATATATATATATATATAGGTAAGCTTTTACAAAAATTTAAAATTAATAACAGATATATTTTTACCTACATCAATCTCAGCATTACAAGTATCGGATGTAGATATTGTATCTGAATTTTGTGGAACAAGGTCATCTTTATTTGCTGTTCGATGTTCTTGTGAACTTATAGATTTACTATATGTAACTGCAGACTTTTTAGACTGAATATTAATTATTTTTTCATTACTTATTTGTATCGGGGGCTTAGTTATTTTCTTATAATTTTTTATCAGTGGTTTTTTTATTTCATAAGTCATTTTGCTTTTATTTAAATCGTTTGATATATTAGAAGCTTCATCTAAATCATTGCTTGTGTCAGTTCTATCTGAATTATCAGAAGAACTTGAAATTTTTTTTACTCGATTCATTTTCTTATCACCTTGTATTAATGGTGTCTTTATTTCACAGATTTTGCTCTTATTTATTGTTAAAGCTTTTGGTGTATTAGGAAAATTATCTAACTGTAAATCATTGCGAGTTTTTAATTTATTGATGCTTGTGTCGCTTGTATCAGAATTATCAGGAGATGAACCTGTATTTTTTTTTGCTCGTTGATATCTCGATTTTTTGAGGTTATTTCCATCATCACCATCTATATCGGATATTTGTTCAGCTAATTTAAGTTTGTCTATAGCTTTATCATATGTATCTAAAACGTATAAAATTTTTGAATATTAAAAATTAGATTTTTGTTTTTATATATTTTATAATCAAATATCACTTAAAATTTAAATTTTAATATATACTTTTAATACATATATATTATAATTTTAATTTATATAATTTTTGATAAAAAAATAAAATACATTTTTTATATTACTAACCGCTGCTACCAAAAATACGGATTATTTTATATAATTGCCAATTATCAGAAGGAAATATTCTTTTCATAATTGCTTTATTTATCTTAATTTGACTTGTATATGATGGCCATTTACATTCCTTATTATTTTCAGTTAACCATTCAGAAGGAACAATTTGTAAACCATCTTCGAACTCCACAATATTATACGCCATAATAACTGTAAATAAAAATTGATCAGCATTGAAATTATAAATAATCTATGATGTAAATAATATGATAAAAATGTGACGATAATAATAATAATAATAATAATAATAATATTTGCAATTTATATTAGAGTATTATAATTACGTTTAATTATTTAATTACAAATGCAAATTAATATTAAACATGTATTATTCAGTTGTGTGTAACATCGGAAATATAATATAATTTTTTTTATAAGGCATTTTCAACATTTTTGCTCTAATTTTATCAAACTCTCATGTCTGAAGATGAGAATATTCAGACATGATACCAATATTTAAAGTTAATGACGAAATAGGCTGTGTATATAAATCTTCCACTAACACAAGTACTTTGCCAATAGCATACATTTTATTGTCATTAGATTTAATGAAATTTAAAATTGACATTATTTGTCCATTTTCAAAAGAAATGCAATTATTTTTTGGATCATCACAGTTAATATAATATTGATTATTGCAAAAAATTTTATATTGTTGTACAGAAATGAAATCTTTCGTAATAGGACCATCACAATGAGAGCGTGTAAAACATTTTTCCATATCGTATGAATTTGAATATATTTTGAATGTTTCATTATTATGTATTGTCTCAATTTCTGCAAATCTTCTTGTTAATTGCTGTAATGGTTGGTTAGTTTTACGAATTAATTTCTTTAACGTAGACATATAATTCTCAAATTTAAATGCACTAAATTTATCCAGAGCACCAAATTGTTTTACGTCTGCAGCAAGATGTAATAAATTATGAATATTATGTGAAATATATTTAGAACCGTAGATAACTTGAAATGATTTTACAAAATGTTTTAATAAATTTTCTGCATATTCTATAATAGAAGTTTGATATGTTAAAGTAGGATGTGCAAGAATTGTGATTGCTACATGTAATGTTAGAAAATTTAAATATACATTTTCTTGTAGTATTCCTTTCAATATAATAGGACCTGTATATAATAAAAATTGCCGATATTCTGTGGCTTTCCAATGTTTGATATACTTTAATGATCTTGGTTTTCGAGCAAAATCAGAAGGAATATAATTGCGTAACTTTATTAGTTTCTTAGAAATTTGTTCTTTGTCTGAATTTGATAATCTTATCTTAAGTGGTCCTGAAAGCCATAACATAATAAGTTTACGCATAACACCCAAACATACCAGGTGCATATAATCTAGTGGCACATTTGTAACTAAGCCTAGATTTGGTATATTTTTTAAAATTGTGTCACCAGTTTGATAATCAAGATTATAAGATCCAGTAAAAAATTCTTTATCATTACGTAACATCATATTAGATGTGTATGGAAAACATATATGTCCTTCTATATTATCACCTTCAATAATGCATTTAGTGCAACTATTATATCCAGTGTGTCCTTTTACATTTAAAATAAATGATTTAGCAGGAGCGTCACAAATTATTGCTTTAATTTCGACTTTTATGATCTGTCCCTCATAATCAATCCCATTATTTATAAAAGCAATAGCATCACCTACAAACATTTTTAAAAACTCATTTGCATTTTTTGGTTTTCCTTCACCATAATATAAGGCAATGACATATACATTGTTTATAATATTATCTGCACATAATATTGGCCATAAACTCTTTGTGGAAGACTTATATATAGGTAAATCATCAATATTTATAAATAATTGAATGTTATCAAGAGCAAAATTCAATCTTTTACGTTCTTCAATAATTTTTAGAAGAGCTTTTTCGAGACCTAAGTGGCAGTAATCTCCGTTTTCAATTTGTATAATTTCAGTTGATTTAGGAGTTTGCAATAATGTACGTGGATCTTTAGGCAAAGTATAATTAGTGTGTGTTTGCAATATCTGTAAAAGGTGACGGAGTGATTTGAGTGATATCTTTTCTTCAATAGCCCATTTACTTATGTCATGTATAAAAGTTTCGTTATCATTTAAACACAGATTTTCATAATTGTTATCGACTATAGCTTGCAGCTTATTTGCATCCGTGTAATTTTGTATCATACAGGCATTATTTTCATTCAGAAAGTTAATATTATTTTCATCATAATATTGATTTAGATTTCTATCTGAGTATACTTTATCAGAATCACATAAAGACGAAGCATTCTCATCAACAACAATTAGTTGATCATTATTATTATTAATTATTGCCATAGAATCCGCAGAATCAGTCTGATGAGTTATCATATTCATATCTGTTACTGTGTTTCTTGCAACTAATCTTCGTTTATGTCTTGCACTATAAAATATTGAGTGTTTTCGTTTGCGACCCATATTTTTCACAAAATATATTTTTTTTCCTAAATATACATATACAATGAAAAAAAGATATCTTGTTACAATAAATATGAAAAAAATATAAGACAAACATAAGATAAAAAATATTGTATATACTAACCTTAATTTTTATGTTGATGTTTTTCACTTTGTTAAATCACTTCTTATTGCTAAGTGATCTTCTGAGATCACTTATTTTGAGTCAAAATGTCCTCTTATGCAAATAAAAGCACGTGCTGGTACACCAACAGACTGCGTATACGCTGCAGAGCGTTTTGGGCAACGTGTACGCGCCTACACGGTCACGCTTGCATTAGGATTAGGTAAGATTAGGTTACATTAAGTAGCGTCCATTAACGGTGACGTGTTGATTCTTTTACTTTTAGAACAAATCAACGTCAAGTCTTGACAAGATGACAACTTAGCAGTCATTTTGCTGAACGCGACTATTTTAAAGAAAAATATTTCAAATAAAAGTTGTTTGATTCAAAGGAGGTCATAAAGTAGATGATGCCCTTTATTTGATGAATATTTTAAGAGATATTTGAAGTGGTGTACGTGTTATTTTAAATTGGACACCCTAATATATTTTTAGTTATAGCAGTAATAAATATAAATAAATAAATATAAATTATTTATTAAATATATCATAAATTAAACTTTATTTTTCTAATTTTAATTGTTGATCGTCACAGCACAACATCTTTATGATGTCACTGTGACATTTTCTTGCTATGACAGATTTTTTATCATTATTGTTACATTTCGTGATATACTAGTTATATCAATGTGACATTTTTGATGATATCACTGTAACATCATAAAGATGTTGTGCTGTGACGATTAAATATATATTTTATCGTCACAGCAGAACATCTTTATGATGTCACTGTGACATTTTCTTGCTATGACAGATTTTTTTATCCTTATTGTTACATTTCGTGATATACTAGTTATATCAATGTGACATTTTACAATGATATCACTTCAATTGTGATTAATGATATCACTGTTACCTTCCAATAATCTCACAATGACATCACAGTGACATTACATTTTTTGCTATGGGGGTTATAATTAACTTATAAGATACATAATAACACAAATCGCTAACACAACTAATATGGTCAGTGCTGTTAATGTGGGCAATAAGAAGTTTTAGTAATATATATAAGTTATCATCTAATTGCATTCACTTATCGCTAAATAATTTTAATACAAGCCAACATTTTAATATAAAAATATTAATTACTCTTTGATTTTAACATAAAAATAAAAAATTCATGAATACACTAAATACACAAGTAACTATTATTGTGATACTTAAAAAATGATAAAACTTATTGACGTTGTTGCTTTGCCTGTAAAAATAAAAGTAATAATAAATATGTTGTTATATCGAAAACTAAAATATACAAGGTAAAACGTAAAACATACTAGTTCTCTGTCGTAGCGCGTTTTTGAGTGCCTTAACCAAGCTGACACATAGTTCTGAAATTGTTTATCTGTCAAAAATGGAAAGTGTTTTCTAGTCGATCCTACAAATGTAACAAAAAAAAAGTTAATATAGTACCGGTACAATTATTATGCTAATAAAAGCATTAATTTTTTATAATTATATATTTTTACATTTCTATATACGTTTTAAAATGTCCATAATTATTAGTGTGTTCACTTCGAAGTTGCCTTTGCGACCCATCCAAGAACATTTTGTACCCAATTTATTAGTAAATATTTTTTCTAGTCCAGCTTTTATTTGATCGTGGGGAGAAGTGCCTCCTAATAAATAGACAAATGTTTCCTACGAAAAAAATGTAAATACATATATATATATATATATACAATTGTTCGAGCCTTTTCTGGTAAATATTGAGCATCCTTTTTGTCTATTTTAATTTCAATTAAAGTCAGTTAGTCAGAAGGAAAAAGGGTTAAATATATATTTTTTAAAAATAGATATCAGTAGTTTTGGCATATTCAACAATGGTACAATGAAATTATAATGAATGTTATAAAATAATCCTAGTTTAATTAAGCTTGAACAATCAAAATTGCTTTTGAAAGCAATTTCTTTCTAACCATTTACATTATTTTATTAGCTCGAACCTTGAATTTTGTCTCAAATATTCAAAAAACAAGAAATAAGAAATGTAGACTATTTTTACCATTTGTTTTTGTCCTTCCTCATTAGTTTTTAATGCGATGTCGAAATCAAGTAATTTTGTAAATTTCTTGAAAGGTTTGTTCGGAGTAAGAGAAAAAGTACTACTACAGCTTGAACCAGATGCTGAGAGCAGTGGAAGCGAATTATTTGTACACTCTAATTGCTTTAAAAATGCATTTTGTTGTTCCAATAATTTTTTAATCGCAATCGTGTTTTGCAGGATTGAAACAATATTCTGAAATATAAATTTACAAATTATATTACTATAAACAAAAGAACATAAATATGAATGATTACCTGCTGGAAAATTTTCAAAAATGATATCGGTTGGTATCATATTATTTACTGGATTAACAGCATCTTTAGGATCTAAATAATGGAAATTTTTAATATCATTATTGTATTTATTTAATATTAAATTAATAAATTAATAGACATTATGTATATATTAAGCGGGATTACTTAAAATCGACTTGTATTGTTTAATACCTTATTGTACCAAAAATTATTTGTTTATACCTTCATCAGAAGTTACATGGTCTTCAGAGGCAATATTATTCTTTTTATTTTGACTCACGTTTATTGCTGTTTCATCCATATTTTCGATATCCTTGTCCAAGTTTTGGTTATCATCATTAATCAAATCTAAATGTATAAAAAATTACACTATTAAGCATTACTTTATTTGCAAGTTAAAAAAATAATGTTAAAGATTTATAAAAATAATATATATATTTGATTTATTGTTATAAACCATTGGTTAACGTTTCATTTCTAAATGCAATCAATGACAGTCATTACGGAGATGGTGTCTTCGCGGATTTTGAATCGTCATCATTTAATTGTTTGCTGTCACTACTGGTTGGAATGTTTTTCTTTTTTCTTTCCCTGGCTATTGCGACATGATGTATCGGATGTATCGGTTCGAATGTTTTTTATGTACAACATCTATAGCTTCCTTATATGATCTGTAATTTACAACTAATTTTTTGTAATTACAGATTCATATACGGAAGCTATAGATGTTGGTAAATAAAAAGAATTCGAACCGATACATCAGATACATCATGTTCGCAATTAGGCCGAGGGAAAAGAAAAAAGAAAACATTCCAACCAGTTACAGCAAACACTTAAATGATGACGATTCAAATCCGCGAATGACACATCTCCGTTAATGACTGTCATGATTGCATTTAGAAAATTGAACAAGTTGACAAATGGTATAACAATAAATAAATATATATATTATTTTATAAATCTTTAACATTATTTTTTTAACTTGCAAATAAAGTAATGCTTAATAGTGTAATTTTTTATACATTTAGATTTGATTAATGATGATAACCAAAACTTGGACAAGGATATCGAAAATATGGATGAAACAGCAATAAACGTGAGTCAAAATAAAAAGAATAATATTGCCTCTGAAGACCATGTAACTTCTGATGAAGGTATAACAAATAATTTTGGTACAATAAGGTATTAAACAATACAAGTCGATTTTAAGTACTCCCGCTTAATATATATATAGTGTCTATTAATTTATTAATTAATATTAAATAATAAATACAATAATGATACTAAAAATTGCCATATTTAGATCCTAACGATGCTGTTAATCCAGTAACTAATATGATACCAACCGATATCATTTTTTGAAAATGTTTCAGCAGGGTATCATTCATATTTATTTTCTTTTGTTTATAGTAATATAATTTGTAATTTATATTTCATATATTGTTTCAATTCCTGTAAAAACACGAAATTTTCCCTTGGGGGGGCCCCAAATTCCTAAAACTTTGGGGGGTTTGGGGGGTTTTTACCATTTTATTTTTTTCCCGGGAAGGGGGTTTTTTTTTTTTTGGAATTTTTTCCCCCGTTCCATTTTTTATTAAATTTACCCTTTTTCAATTTCCTTTTTTTTTTCGAAAGGCCTTTTTCCCAAACCCCCCTCCCCTTTTTTTTTTTGGGGGGAAAAAAGCCCATTTTTCCCCCCTTTTTTTTTTTAAAATTTTCCCCATACTTTGGAGTTTTTTTAAAAAAAAATCAAAGTAAAAAAAAATTTTTTTTTTAAAATTACAATTTTTTTGCAATTAAGCCCCGGAAATTTTAAAAATTTTTTAAAACCCTTTTTTAAAAAATATTAAAAAAATTAAAAAGGGGGGAAAAAAGGAAAAATTAAAAAAAAAGAAAAAAAAAATTTCTTTCAAAAAAAAAACCCCCATTTTTTTTTCCCCCAAAAACCCCCTTAAAAAAAATTTTTTTCCCCCCCCCGGGGAAAAAAAAAATTTTTTTCTTGGGGGAAAAAATTTTGTTTCCCCTTTTTTTAAAAGTTTGAAACCTTTAACCCGTTTTAAAATAAGAATTTTTTTTTTGGGGTTTTTTTTTTCCAAAAAATGGAAAAAAAATTTTAAACCGGGGTCAAGGGGGGGAGCCAAATTCCGGGGTGGAGGGGAAAAATTTGCCCTTAAAACCCCCCTTGGCCCAATTTTGGGAAAACCCCGGGGGGGGCCCCCTTTTTTTTTTTTTTTTTTAAAAAAGGGTTTGGGGAAAAAAGGGAAAAATTTTCTTTATTTTTTTAAAAAACCCCCCCCAAAAAAAAAAAAACCCCGGGGGGGAAAAAAACCCTCCTTTTAAAATTTTTAACCCTTTGGGGGCCGCTTTTTTTAAAAAAAGGGGCCCCCAATTTCCGAGTCAAGGGGAACCCCAAAGTTTCTTTTTCCCCCCCCCCTTTGGCGGGGGCAAACCTTAAAAAAACCCTTTTTTTTCCCGGGGGGCCGGGGGAACCCCCTTTGGGTTTTAACTTTGGGTTAAAATTCTAAATTTTTTGCCTTTTTTACCAAATTTTTTTCCCCAAAACTTTTTTAAAAAAACCACCCTTTTTTTTCAAAAAAATTTTTAAACTTCCCCTTTTGACCAAAACCCCCTAAAAGGGCAAAAAAATTTTAACCCCAAAAATTTTTTTATTTTATTCCTTTAAAAATTTTCCCAAAAAGCAAAAAAGAAAAAAATTTTTTTT
>NW_028190493.1:0-32125 GCF_048542155.1 Nylanderia fulva
AAAGGTGTCACTCTACAAGTTTGATTAATGTAGAATTTTCTAAATAGAAAACGATAAACGGCAATTGTAACGAATGTAAGGGCACCGTGTTGAAAAAGAAAACCGTAATCGAATCAACTTTATCCGTCGTAGTAATACAGCTTAATTTATATACTTTTATAAACGGTGCTTCTAAAAAAATTATCAACAATCGAATGACCGCCGTGCCGACGAGTAATATCACGATTAATAAAAAAAGTACAAGCTAATAAGCGCTATATTTCACGAAGGTGAAGAAATGAATCGTGGTCACTACACGTGTATGTTGAGAGCTGACAAAAAATCGGAATGGTATTACTCTAATGATATGGAAGTGTTCAAGAAAAAATGGCCCAAAGGAGCACAAGGGGCATAAATATTGTTCTTAGAACAGATTAAATAATGGCGCTGTATAAAGGCTGCCGTAAACGCTACATTGAAACATCAACTGTTCTAGCGCTGTATAAAAGTTGCCGTAAGCGCCAAAATAAAATATCGGCTGCTCTGGCGCTTTATAAAAGCTGCTGTAAGCGCTGCATTAAAACGAGTGCAATAAGTTTCTAATTTGACCTAGGCTTCATGACATTTCAAAAAGTCTTGTAACGGCGTAGCCGTTACTAACGCCTCGCGGGCCGATCACCCGCCCGCCACTTGAGGCTATGGCGCCTAAGGCGCCCCTAAGCACAAAATCATAACTGATACACGGGTCACCCTACCCCAGGGGCGCCCCACTACAACCCCCAGAGGCGCCCCACTACGACGCCGGCGTTACCCCCACCACAGCCTCGAGGTAGAGTGGGGGAACCGCCGGCAGGGTATATAAGCCGGCTCGACGGATGAGCCGGCACCAGTCCTGTTCCGGACCTCCTAGCCAGGCAACGGGCTTCTCGTTGTTACGCCGGGTTTCTCGGTTTCTGGCCTCCTACCTTTAGTATCGGGCAACGGGTTTCTCGTTGTTACGCCGGGTTTCCCGGTTTCCGGTCTCTTCCTGCTATACACCGGGTGACGGGTTTCTCGTCATTACGCCGGGTTTCCCGGTTTCCGGTCTCTTCCTGCTATACACCGGGTGACGGGTTTCTCGTCATTACGCCGGGTTTCCCGGTTTCCGGTCTCTTCCTGTTACACGCCGGGCAACGGGTTTCTCGTTGTTACGCCGGGTTTCCCGGTTTCCGGTCTCTTCCTGCTACACGCCGGGCAACGGGTTTCTCGTTGTTACGCCGGGTTTCCCGGTTTCCGGTCTCTTCCTGCTACACGCCGGGCAACGGGTTTCTCGTTGTTACGCCGGGTTTTCCCGGTTTCCGGTCTCTTCCTGCTATACACCGGGTGACGGGTTTCTCGTCATTACGCCGGGTTTCCCGGTTTCCGGTCTCTTCCTGCTACACGCCGGGCAACGGGTTTCTCGTTGTTACGCCGGGTTTCCCGGTTTCCGGTCTCTTCCTGCTACACGCCGGGCAACGGGTTTCTCGTTGTTACGCCGGGTTTCCCGGTTTCCGGTCTCTTCCTGCTACACGCCGGGTGACGGGTTTCTCGTCATTACGCCGGGTTTCCCGGTTTCCGGTCTCTTCCTGCTACACGCCGGGCAACGGGTTTCTCGTTGTTACGCCGGGTTTCCCGGTTTCCGGTCTCTTCCTGCTACACGCCGGGCAACGGGTTTCTCGTTGTTACGCCGGGTTTCCCGGTTTCCGGTCTCTTCCTGCTATACACCGGGTGACGAGTTTCTCGTCATTACGCCGGGTTTCCCGGTTTCCGGTTTCTTTCTGCTATAGGCTATACGCCTCCGTACACCGTATCTCTAAGTTATACCGGGTAATTTGTAAATCTTTTCCGGACACCGCTACAGGCTATACGCCTCCTTATTTTGTTTATACCGAGTAGTCAATAAGTTTCTCTATTTAGGGCTTTATGCCAACAATCATTTTGTTTACTTGTTTCTTTTTGAATAAACCAAAGTATTGTTAATAAGGAACAAGCGAGTCTGAATCTCCCCCTTCCTCCCGAATCCTGGAACCGGCGAGCCGATCCGCGGCGTCGGGAAAGGTGAACCGTTACATGGCGCCCGAACAGGGACCTGCCCAGTGGAGATCCCGACTCGCTTAAGCCTATCCAGATGCCCGCGTGGGTAAATCAATTATCAAAATCCGAAGCTATTGCCTTGGCCAAAAGACACGGAATCGATAGCCAAGGAACTTTAGACGAGGTCCGCCGACGCCTCCGCCGATTTGTCGGGCAAAACCCCGCGCTATTTCGAACTCACCTACCTGTGCCCACTATCAACGTCGAAATGGCCACCGGAAGCCCAACCAAAGACGAAGAAGCTACCACCCCGACACCTGTTGAACCAGCCAGGATCATGGACCAGATCCGAAAATGGGGGTGCCACTTCGAGGGCAAGGACCCCCTGGCATTCCTCGAGCGTACGGAAGAGCTGTGCCTGGGCTACGGCTACACCGACGCCCAGATGCTGTTAGGGCTACCCGAACTCTTACGGGGAGACGCCCTGCTGTGGTATCGCAACATCCGCGATACCATAGCCAGCTGGGCCGACTTTCGCCAAGCTGTCCGCCAGCAATACCTGCCAAGCGGGTATGAGAGACAGATGAAAAGGACGATCCAGGGACGTCAACAACGCCCTAAAGAGTCCTTCCAAAAGTACGCCACCGAGGTCCTGACCATGATGCGGCGCGCCGGGGGATATTCACCCCTAGACCAACTGGAACAGCTCTACGAAAACATGGATCCGGAGTACCAATTGTACATCCGTCGGGCGGACGTGCTCAGCGTCGGGGATCTGAGCATCCGAGCCACCGAATACGAAGAGGCCGACCGCCGAAGACAGGAACGACGAAGGGACGTGCCGCAAAGCCACACCCCGGTTGTAGCTTCCGCGGTCTACAGTCGGGAGGAATGTTGCTGGAGGTGCAAGCAACGAGGACATACACGCCTGCACTGCCAGCGACCTCCGAAGAAATTCTGCTCGAGATGTGGCAAGGACGGGGTCCTCACCCGTGACTGCCACCCCCCGACGGGAAACGGGGTGCGGGCCGGAGACGTCGCGGCCGTCGTCCAGCCCGACTCGACCTAAAATACAACCCGAGACCGCACCTCCGGATCCAGATCGCCGGACAACATTTGTGGGGCCTCCTCGATTCCGGCTCAGAGATCTCATTTGTAAACACTGAAACGGCCCGCCGAATCAACCGCACACCGTCTAGCCCAGATCTCAAGGCAGCCCAGATACGCCTGGCCGACGGGACGCAAGTCCCCATTGCCGAGACCATCGAAGCAACGGTCAGGTTACGCGGAAAATCGTACCGCCACCGCTTCTCCGTACTACCACAACTAGACAACGCCGTACTAATAGGCATAGACCTCTGGGCGAAATTAGGAGTCGAGCTGCGCCCGCCGCCCAGACCCGTCACCGAGACAACAACCAAAGATGGAATCGCGACAGCCAGTATCAGCCCAGGAACTACCAGCGAGGCGCTAAGGCTACAGGCCTTTCTAAATAACGAACTTCCAAAGTTCGAATCGGTCCGCGGCCCGACCGACAAAGCCACACACCAAATTCGGCTAAAACCGGGGCCGCCCATTAAACAACGATATCGGCCCCGTAATCCGGCCATGCAAGCCGTGATCGACCAAGAGGTCCAAAAGATGGAAGCCGAAGGAGTCATCGAGCCCTCCACCAGCGCCTGGAGCTCTCCGATAGTGCTGGCAAAGAAGAAAGACGGGACCTACCGATTTTGTATAGACTTCCGCCGATTAAACGCGGCCTCAGAAAAAGATGCATACCCGCTGCCTCACATTGCCGCCACCTTAGATAAGCTACGAGGCGCACACTACTTGTCCACGTTGGACCTACGCAGCGGGTATTGGCAAGTGCCACTAACTCCGGAGAGCCGCCCCGCAACCGCCTTCACGGTGCCAGGGAGAGGGCTGATGCAGTTCCGCGTCATGCCATTCGGACTGCATTCAGCACCGGCCACCTTCCAACGGCTGCTCGACACCGTGCTAGGACCCGAGTTAGAACCCCACGTCCTCGTCTACTTGGACGACATAGTTGTCGCGTCCCGTACTTTCGAGGAGCACCTAGGCCACTTGGCCGAAGTCTTTCGCCGCCTCCGTGACGCCCGACTCCGCCTCAACCCAGAAAAGTGTCACTTCTGCCGGCCAAGTCTTCGGTACCTCGGACACGTTATCGATCGGCACGGAATCCGGACGGACCCAGAAAAAGTGCGAGCCATTACCGATTGGCCTGCCCCCACGACCCTCCGCAGGGTTCGGCAATTTCTGGGGGTAGCGTCATGGTACCGCCGATTCATCGCTGACTTCTCCACTATCGCCGCCCCTCTCACTCGACTCACTAAAAAGAGAGCGCGCTGGACCTGGGCAAAAGAAGAAGAAACCGCGTTCCGGAAACTAAAACAGGCCTTAACCACCGCACCTGTCCTCGCCTGTCCAGATTTTGCGCGACCATTTCTACTACAAACCGACGCCAGCGCCCACGGGTTAGGGGCCGTATTAACCCAACACCTCGGCGAAGGAGAGCGGGTTATCGCGTACGCCAGCCGGACCCTCAACGCAGCCGAGAAGAATTATAGCGCTACCGAACTAGAGTGCTTGGCTGTCGTGTGGGGTATACGCCGGATGCGGGATTACCTCGAGGGCTACCGATTCACCGTCGTGACCGACCACCAAGCTTTAAAGTGGTTACAACACATCGAGGCCCCTACCGGACGACTAGCCCGCTGGATGTTCGAATTACAACAACATGATTTCGACATCCAGTACCGGCGCGGGACACTTAACCAGGTGGCAGATGCCCTCTCCCGCCTCCCGGAAGCTTTGGCGGTGACCCGGCCGAAATGCCGGTGGTACCACCGTAAACTAGCCGAAGTACGGAGACATCCGACCGATCACCCGGACTATAAAATCCAGGATCAACGATTGTACAGGCATATACTCCACGATCTGGACTTCCGGGAAACACCAGCCGAAGAGCAATGGAAGCAGTGCGTGCCTACAGACCAACGACCCGCCCTGCTTCAGCGAATGCACGACGACCCGGCCGCCGGGCACCTAGGCATTTCCAAAACATTGGCTCGGGTGGCCCAGCTATATTACTGGCCCGGCATGTTTCGGGAAATTGCCCGGTACGTCCGAGGGTGCGCTAATTGTGCGCGGCACAAGGCCAGTCAACAACGACCGGCTGGTCGGATGATGGCCACCTCTGTCCGCGCACCATGGGAACAAGCCGCCGTAGACCTGATCGGTCCCCTGCCTCGATCCACTAGCGGCCATACCTGGCTATTAACCATACAAGACCGGTTCAGTAAGTGGATCGAAATGGTCCCGCTTAGAAAAGCCACCGCCGTAGCCGTAGCCCGAGCACTCACCGACCGCCTGATATACCGGCACGGGTGTCCGGTCGCCCTGGTATCCGATAACGGGACTCAGTTCGTCGCGCAACGCATTAAGGCTTTGCTAGCTTCCTACGGGATACAACATCGGACATCCCCCGTGTACACTCCGCAATGCAATCCGGTAGAGCGAGCGAACCGTACGGTTAAAACAATGATCAGCCAGTACGTAGGCCGGCGGCACAAAGACTGGGACGAGCGAATCCCCGCCTTACAGTTCGCCATCAATACCGCCCGACATGAGGCCACCGGATACACTCCGGCCTACATCCTGCATGGCCGAGAGCTCGCTCGCCCACATCCAGAGGATCGACCAGGAACCGCACCAGCACCAGGACCAAGCACCCGCCAGACCCAGTTGGAGGACGCCTACAAGGTGGTCCGAATCCACCTCGCCCGGGCCTTCCAGCGGCAAGAGAAGCCGTACAACCTGAGGCGACGAGACTGGCGACCGCAGCTGGGCGAACGCGTCTGGAAACGCGACCGCCCCCTGTCCAGTAAGGCCAACGCGTTCAACGCCAAGCTGGCCCCGAAGTACAGCGGACCGATGACTGTCCGGAGGATCGTATCCCCCGTAATTGTTGACCTCAAGGACGCCCGAGGACGATGGCACCGCCACATCCATGTGCAGGACCTCAAGGCGGCATCCGAGGAAGAGGACGAGGAAACCATCGGGGCGTAGGACAGGACCAGCCGCCGTGATTCCTCCAGCGCCATACCGCCCACGCCACTCGGAAGTTCCGAGCCACTTTCCCTACTGGACGGTGGATGATACGGTTCGACCGTTTCGGCCGATCACGTGCGATCCACCGTCTAGGGAGGGGGTAGTGTAACGGCGTAGCCGTTACTAACGCCTCGCGGGCCGATCACCCGCCCGCCACTTGAGGCTATGGCGCCTAAGGCGCCCCTAAGCACAAAATCATAACTGATACACGGGTCACCCTACCCCAGGGGCGCCCCACTACAACCCCCAGAGGCGCCCCACTACGACGCCGGCGTTACCCCCACCACAGCCTCGAGGTAGAGTGGGGGAACCGCCGGCAGGGTATATAAGCCGGCTCGACGGATGAGCCGGCACCAGTCCTGTTCCGGACCTCCTAGCCAGGCAACGGGCTTCTCGTTGTTACGCCGGGTTTCTCGGTTTCTGGCCTCCTACCTTTAGTATCGGGCAACGGGTTTCTCGTTGTTACGCCGGGTTTCCCGGTTTCCGGTCTCTTCCTGCTATACACCGGGTGACGGGTTTCTCGTCATTACGCCGGGTTTCCCGGTTTCCGGTCTCTTCCTGCTATACACCGGGTGACGGGTTTCTCGTCATTACGCCGGGTTTCCCGGTTTCCGGTCTCTTCCTGTTACACGCCGGGCAACGGGTTTCTCGTTGTTACGCCGGGTTTCCCGGTTTCCGGTCTCTTCCTGCTACACGCCGGGCAACGGGTTTCTCGTTGTTACGCCGGGTTTCCCGGTTTCCGGTCTCTTCCTGCTACACGCCGGGCAACGGGTTTCTCGTTGTTACGCCGGGCTTCCCGGTTTCCGGTCTCTTCCTGCTATACACCGGGTGACGGGTTTCTCGTCATTACGCCGGGTTTCCCGGTTTCCGGTCTCTTCCTGCTACACGCCGGGCAACGGGTTTCTCGTTGTTACGCCGGGTTTCCCGGTTTCCGGTCTCTTCCTGCTACACGCCGGGCAACGGGTTTCTCGTTGTTACGCCGGGTTTCCCGGTTTCCGGTCTCTTCCTGCTACACGCCGGGTGACGGGTTTCTCGTCATTACGCCGGGTTTCCCGGTTTCCGGTTCTTCCTGCTACACGCCGGGCAACGGGTTTCTCGTTGTTACGCCGGGTTTCCCGGTTTCCGGTCTCTTCCTGCTACACGCCGGGCAACGGGTTTCTCGTTGTTACGCCGGGTTTCCCGGTTTCCGGTCTCTTCCTGCTATACACCGGGTGACGGGTTTCTCGTCATTACGCCGGGTTTCCCGGTTTCCAGTTTCTTTCTGCTATAGGCTATACGCCTCCGTACACCGTATCTCTAAGTTATACCGGGTAATTTGTAAATCTTTTCCGGACACCGCTACAGGCTATACGCCTCCTTATTTTGTTTATACCGAGTAGTCAATAAGTTTCTCTATTTAGGGCTTTATGCCAACAAACATTTCGTTTATACCGAGTAGTCAATAAGTTTCTCTATTTAGGCTTTATGCCAACAATCATTTTGTTTACTTGTTTCTTTTTGAATAAACCAAAGCATTGTTAATAAGGAATAAGCGAGTCTGAATCTCCCCCTTCCTCCCGAATCCTGGAACCGGCGAGCCGATCCGCGGCGTCGGGAAAGGTGAACCGTTACAGTATCATCAAGAAAAAAATTATCAGACAGAAATATGTATGTCGTGTTAAAATCGGAGAGACGAAGAAAAATATATGGTTGCGTTCTCACGAGAATGGGCGATGGAGGGGCCCATTCTTTATTTTCAATATTCATACAAGAATATAAATTCATTCTGTTGCAATTGAAATAAATGTGCAATGTATCGTTAAAGTTATTACAATTATACAAACATTTACATATATGATTAAATAAAATATATATGTATACTATAATATAATTATATATTTTATATATGAAGACGTCGCTCAAGGAAACGCTCTAGCAGAGCGTATTGCGGAGGCTCGTTCGTTTCACTGATGGAGGTCTCCCACTCGCGGCGAGAGCGACTATCGAGAAGGTCAACGGCGAGGTGCACAAAGAGATCTTCAGTACTCCCTACTGGCCGGTCGATGCTCGTCAGCGAGCTGACCGTAGTCTTGATGCCGTGGAATATCTTCCTAAGCTCAGCAGCGGATTCTCCCTTCATCTTTGGCAGGCTTAAAAAATTTGTTAAATAAGAGCGGGTTAGTAAGCGTTTATTTTCGTAGTAGTCGCTTAGAGTTTGCCAGGCTCGTTCATAATTGGCTTCGGTAGAACTGAGGTCTCTGATGAGAAGATCTGCTTCGCCCTTGACACAGCTCTTCAAGTAGTGCATTTTTTCTACAGGCTTCGTCGTCTTATCCTGGCCGATGAGGGAGACGAAGAGGTCTCGGAAGGCCGGCCAATCCTCGTATCTTCCCGTAAAGGTCGGCAGCTGGATTCGAGGTAGCGTGGTGCGAGGCGCCGATGTTGATGTTTCTGAAGTAGCAGAAGCAGCGGCGCGTTCCTTTTTCTGGAGAGTACGCCGCATCTTCAACATCAGGCCCTTGTTCACTAGGTAAGACTCTTCGCCGAGTGAAGGTATGTCCTGTTTAGCATAGACGTCATGTTTTATTTCGTCTACACGCTCAGCCAAGATATCATTCATCGCATCGAACTTCTCCCACAGTTTGTCGAGATTCAGAAGCCGGGCTTCCACCGCGCCGAGTGTGATGTTGGCCTCGCCGAGCTTCCGAAGGTTATCGTATGCGCGCGAGATCTTGCCATATAGCGCGGTGGCGTTGGTAATTATAGTTGCCGTGTCTGCCATCTCTGACACTGTCTTATTTTTCAGATGCACTGAAAAACTCTACGCTTCCGTGGCACCGGATTCACAGGAGGTTCTGGAGGATCCGGCTCGAAGGACCAAAAATAATGTGCGCGACAGGAGGCAGGATAAGGATGTCGGAAGCGAGAAGACGGCGAGGCACTACACTCGACACACACGTATCGTTTAATATAACTATATTTGAAACTAAAACAAAGAAAAATACAAGTACTGAAACCGCACAGAATTTACAAAAAGATAACTGATTAGGAGAATCCAAAAGAAATAGCCGAGTCGGTAATTAATAATTAAATGTTCCGCAAGCAACGGTAATTAAACGTGGTAAAACGAAAAAGACAAGCGATCCTTTTTCGTACAGTAGAAACACACTCTTGACGCGACGAGCAATCGGAAAAGAGCGCCGCGATCACGAGAGAGGAGGTTTTTATAGGCCCGTGTTTCTAGAATAGTCGAGAATAATTCTCTTTATTCTATCGTTCGGCTGAGGTCGAAAGAGCGTTTTGTGTAATTATTTACTTTTAGAAAAATAATCTTTTTGTTGTTAACGGGACTAAAATGTATCTCCTCTCGCGCGACCGCGGTGTTTACAATTATCGATGAGTCGACGTAAGCGCTTTCTTTTCGCAGGCGCGGGGTACGTATACGTATACCAGTGCGGCCGAGCGCTATTTTAAATAATGTTAATTTAAAATTATGCATGATGCATGTTGCATGGGGATGAAACGGCTGCATGAAATTTAACGCAATGATGTTTTAATGCTCTTAATCCTGCAGGTTTTTTAAACGTTCGAATCTCGAACAACATATATGATTAAATAAAATATATATGTATACTATAATATAATTATATATTTTATATATGTACATATATACCATATATTTCAATTATTTTGAACTGTATTGCATAAATTGTTACTTATACAAAGTTATGTGATAAGAATCGAAAATACATATATTTGTGATACTTGAATTACTAGAAAGCTGCTCTATATATCTGTACTTTAAAAAATAAGTGATATCCTAAAAAAATCATAAAAATGAAAAGGTCAGGCCATGTTCAAAAGAAGGTACTCAAAAATTTAAACGATCTAATAATAAATTATCACGAAAAGTAACTGATATGTTATTCAAGGTGCCAGTTCAAAGTGAACATACGTAAAGTGTATATTATCTAAATTTAGTAATAATATATTACCATGAAAAGTAACTGTGATATTTTATTCAAGGTGCAAGTTCACATTGAATATACATACATATAAGTAAAACTGATTACAATTTGATTCTAGAAAATAAGTGCGATATGTTATTCTTAGTGCACAAAATATAATAGTCGTTTATAGAGATTTGATTTGAAATTCATACTAGCCCGTACAATGAAAAATAATTGCTCGTAATGCCAGAGTACCAATTTGTTAATGACTCAGAAAAATAACATGGCGGCCTGCTCTCAAAAAACTTTCGATGGGTAGAATAAATAATTGAAATAAGAGTTGTGAAAATTGTATAAATTAAAAACCTCCAATCTTTCTTTAGTAAAATTTCGAATTTTCGTATCAACTTCCGATTTGTGTTATACCGTATTTTCAGGGAGTAAGTTATTGATCAGAAAACTTTGCCTTGTTGCTCGAAACGGGTGTATATTAAGTAAAATTTATAAATGTACAGTTCTCAGGTCAACTACAATAAAGCTATACGCTTAAAAAGTTTACTGATTATTTGTCGTAATATACAATAAAAAATTACATATTAATTATTCAAGATACAAGTGAGAAATAAATATCATTAAAATATACAAAAAAAATATATCAATTTGACTCTGAAAAGTAAGTGACATGGTTCTCAAAGTGCAAGGTTTCATTTGACTTACAATTTTCTTCAGAAACACAGAAGAAAAAGGTATTTGTATATAGTTTTGTATATTCACTTCGTTGTGTGTGTAGAGCTTTTAAAAATACGTTGAATTTTTATTCTAATCTAATCTTCTTCTAATGTAATACTTTTCGTATTTCAAATGTTGTAGTAATTATTCTGTAAGAGCTTTGACATTATTTCTAAATGGACATCGAGAAACATCATAGTTTTTTGAGAGCAGGCCGCCATGTTATTTTTCTGAGTCATTAACAAATTGGTACTCTGGCATTACGAGCAATTATTTTTCATTGTACGGGCTAGTATGAATTTCAAATCAAATCTCTATAAACGACTATTATATTTTGTGCACTAAGAATAACATATCGCACTTATTTTCTAGAATCAAATTGTAATCAGTTTTACTTATATGTATGTATATTCAATGTGAACTTGCACCTTGAATAAAATATCACAGTTACTTTTCATGGTAATATATTATTACTAAATTTAGATAATATACACTTTACGTATGTTCACTTTGAACTGGCACCTTGAATAACATATCAGTTACTTTTCGTGATAATTTATTATTAGATCGTTTAAATTTTTGAGTACCTTCTTTTGAACATGGCCTGACCTTTTCATTTTTATGATTTTTTTAGGATTATCTATATTTTTACACATTATGCATATGCGAGGTTGGCCGTAACCTTCTTCAGCATCTCCAAACGGTACAGAGCATTCAGGCAATGCATGTACATGTTTTTTACATAAAAAACAAGTATGTGCACCTGTTGGTTGATCATTATTTTGACATACTGGACATGAATTATTAGAATCAGACAATACCTTAAAGTCAGGTTCTTTAAGAGGCGTGGAAGTTATAGGTACATCAAGTATGTTTTTTGTATGAACAGATACAATATTGTCATTATTTTGTGCTTCAATAAGTTTTGTAGTTCCATGTAAAAAATGTACATGCTTCTGAACGAAGGAATCAACACGCAACAGTGGACAATCTTTTAACAATAAAGATTTTAATTTATTGAATTCACTTTCGACTGGTGCACTAGAAGCAGGTATGCGACCGTAACCAAATTTATCTGTATAAACATTTGTCCAAAGAGATAGTGATCTAATATCAATCATTAGACGTTCGACTAATTGAGGATAATAATGTGGGTTAATTCTATTGCCTTCATTTAAAATAATTAATGATTTAACATCACTTAAAATTTTTTTACCCCACGTGGTCCATGAATTTTCAAACGGATTAATAAAATTCTCTATTTCATTCGGTTTGCTTTCAATTTCGTCTTTAGTACTATTATCGGTTTCAAAGTTTTCTAATTCCAATCCATTAGTTGTCATTAAGTTTATTAGTTTAATTCTTGCTTCATCACATTGCGTAGAATTGCCATTTTCCAAATTGCCATCGGTTTCGGATAATGCTATTGTAAAAATATACTTAATTATTTCTTTAGCATTTGAGACATTTCTGCAAAGTATTAATTGACCAAGTGCGTGAAGATAAATAGTTTTTACTCTTTTGTTTAATGATTTAAAAAAGTTAGAGTATGATTTTATAAAATGTGCGACGTCAATTCTAATATAGCATTTAGGTAAAGTGGAATTTTTACATGAATCCGCGTAATCTTCTATATTAGTATAATTGGTAAAAGCGCGAATAATTGCAATTAAAAGTGCTTTTGAGGAATCGCATACCACTTCTTTGGGTATCAGTGCACCAGAACGTACCCATTCTGCCAAAAAAATGTATCGAATTAACATTGTGACTTTCACTTATCATTTGGCAAATTGAAAATTGTCCACTTTTGCAATTGATAGCACAAATATATAAAAACATATGTTTGGATTTTGATCCATCCGCCTTATATAATTTTTGAACGATGCTACCGGTTGCATCAACAAATATACACAAATTGTTTTTGTTTTCAATGGCGTATTTTTTGTAAACATTAAGTTGATGATTACTCCAGTAATGAATAAAAAAAGGATCTAATCCAATATTATGTATTACATTCTGTAATGACGAAAATTTTAAAATCACTAATGCTTTAAAAACATCTGGATCTACGTAATCTGTTATTGCCGCTTCTGATTTTGTTTTACGTAGAACCATAGAACTATATAAATGCGGAGGCTCTGGGTCTCCCTCTTCCATTAGCATATGTGCCTTTTCTGCACGATACACATAAGTTGATTTATTTTGCAATTCTTTCGCGATAATTTTCCTTGTTGGATTTCTTAGATATTTTTTTCCACAATTTTCTTTTCCTTTTGTATACGTGCAATTTAATTTCACGCAGTTAGTGGATGGATCCTTATCTTCTAAAATACATTTTATTGTACTACCGCATTTACAGAATCCTGAAGAAAAAAAATATCGTTTCTGAATCTACAACTGTGAACGCATTAAATATATGAATGTACGCATGTAAGAACGATAGGAGTGATAAGAACATTAGTTCTGAATTACTAATAGGACAAAAATTCATATTTTTATAAAATATGGTAGTAATTTAATCAACTAACTCTGGCTATTTAATGATCTTTATTTAATATTCACGACGTTTCGGCCATGGGTTTCGGCCCTTATCAAGTGCTACAAATTATAATAATGACAATTATTAGAAAATTAAAAAATTAATTAAAAAGTAACTGAGTAACAATAAATATTTCCACACATTAATATGTATCCTACCTAAAACACAACTTTCTATATAGAAACTTAATTTCTGATCTTAAAATGTGACATGATATAATGTGAAACAATTAACTATATTTTTGTGTTGGTTTCAAGCTCTTTATATCAAGAGACACGGTAGTGTCTCGCGACCAGTTAAGGGCGTAGCCGAGACACCGTGTATCTTAACGCGAGTCGGACATTTGAGTCTTTATAATATTTCGAATTCTCAATAACGGCTGAAGCAATCGAGTTTATACTAGACTTAATCGATAGATTGAGTTTGAATTATATAATAAAAGTGTCTTTATTTCTGCTCTACGTGATTTGTAAGCAGAGATATATAATTGCAAAGTCGAAATATGAAAAATTTCTTTTAAGAAACGTCCCCGTCATCATCGACCACGCAAACATAGTAGTATCGTGCTACACGTATTCACACGTATACAACACATGCGCACACATATATCACACGTACACAACACATGAATAGATGCATGTATTGGAAATGTCCATCTCGCACGTTTTACAACAGACGGCGATAGTATGTCGCTCCATGATCCATGATGTTAGATATATGTCAGATCAGATGTCAGATTTGATGACATGTAACCTCTTTGCATGTAACATGTATGTAGGTTACATTCTCTACAATGTCATGTTACATATTAGTTGTAATTATATAAATCTTATATAAATGCCTATGTATGAGTATGCATATATTTTTAATATATAGCGGTGTCTGTGCTATATCTTCAAAAAGCAAAAAATGCTAAAAGAATTTATGCCACATGTAAACATATTAAAATGAACAATGATGGTTACAAGAATATTTGGTGGAACAAGTCCACTTTCGAATGCTATTATTGCCTTAAAAATCAATAAAATTAATTATGTCACAATATATTTTTACGTATTATAAAGTTATCCGAATAAAATCGCGTAATGTTATTTTCATATTTTATTTTATTATAATTATTATGCGTATATAATCGCAGATATAATTGTAATTTTTTCAATTTACTCAAAAATTAATTTAAATAATAAAAATATAAAAATAGGTAAAATTTATTTTGTGCTTTTATAAATCAGTTATTTTATAATAATGAACACTTCAAAATTGCCATGCTTGCTTGTACTACAGAAATCAGTAAGAAATATTTTTCACTATATATGAGTAATAAAAATCATTTGTATCTTGGGAAATATTCATTTTTCGATTATCATACCTTAATACTTTTATGCACAGAATAATGAGACGAATCAGTTGGTGTAAAGAAAACACATAGTTGTCTTAAAGAAAAATTATTTAACTGCTTATTGCAATTTTCATATTTTTTTTAAAGGTAACTATGTGTTTTCTTTACACCAACTGATTCGTCTCATTATTCTGTGCATAAAAGTATTAAGGTATGATAATCGAAAAATGAATATTTCCCAAGATATTTTAATGCTTATTGTCTTCGTTCTAAAAAAGTAGGACGTAAAGTTATTCGTCGATGTCGTTTTGGATTTCCTCGTCCCGTTACTGAAACTTTGAATATCAGGGATGTGGCAACTTCGATAGCCGGTAGAAAACAATTGAAACATAAAAGTAGACTTTACGATCTTCCTCGAACGGATAATGAAGGTAATATAAATGACTATAATCCTGTTCTTCTTACTGCATGGGAAGGTAATATGGATATACAATTTATTGGTGAAAAATCATCGCTGCTAACCTGGTATGTTACTAAATATATGAATAAAGCGGGAAAAAGTGAATTATCTGAGAATATTCTTGATAGTAAGGATAACAAAAACAAATCATTAGCGAGTCATCTTTGGAATATTGCTTTGCGATTTACGAATAATAGAGAATGTGGAGCTCTCGAAGCTGCTGATACATTGTTAGGTATTCCTTTGTATGGAACTGATCGAAATACAACCATCAGATGGTTAGATGTTAATCAAATACGATATAGAAAATTAAAAAGTCGTAAAGAAATTGAAGCTCTTGATCCTGAATCTACAGATATATTTTATCAATCTTTGACAGATGATCATTATCCACATAGACCAAACGAATTAGAAAATACGTCTCTTTATGAATTTGCACAGTGGTACGATATCTCAAAGATCAAACCGAAAAATAAGTTTATTGAATATTATAAAATAGGTAATGGTTGTTATCTTAAACGGCGACAGCGCGGATATCTTATTAATCATTTTAGATATAATGTTAATACACAGCCGGAAAATTATTTCTTTGCGTTATTGCTTATGTTTAAACCATGGCGAAAATTAGAGGATCTTAAAAATGAATGCAATACTTATACCGAATCGTTTCACAAAGTAAAACTGCATCTTAAAGAAGCATTGCAATATCATGAAAAATTAGAAGAATTGCAAAAAGCATTTGAAACTGCAAAACAGTTAGTTCAGCAATGCTTAGATGACGATTTGCAAAAAGAGCAGTCTCAGGATGATCCTGAAAATGCAATAGGTATTCAAAATTTAGAGGCTGGTGAAGCAATGCAAGATTTTAAAGATCTTGGTGATAGAGCAATTCAAGAAATTGATGTATCTGACATGATAGTAAAATTAAATACGGATCAAAAACGAGTATTTGATAAAGTTACCAATGCTGTAGAGTCCGATAAATCAATATTACGATTATATGTTAGCGAAGAAGGTGGTACTGGAAAAAGTTTCTTAATCAAGACTATTAAATGCTGGATAAAACAAAATCTCAACAAAGATACTGCTGTAACAGCACCTACTGGTATAGCAGCATTTAATATAGATGGTTTGACAGTTCATAGATTGCTTCAATTACCCGTTGAACATGGTCAAACTCATAAGTATAAACAATTATCTGATTGTGTATTAAAAGTTTTACGAACAGATCTTAAAGATGTTATTCTTTTCGTAATTGATGAAGTGTCAATGATATCTAATTTGACTTTAATATATATTCATCTTCGATTGTCTGAGATATTTGATACTAGTGATTGCGATGATGGTTGGTTTGGTCGAAAGCATATTCTTTTATTCGGAGACTTGCTTTAATTGCCTCCTGTACGCGAAGATCTTATCTTTACACATTTATCCGATCAAAAAATTGCTAATTATCTTGGTTCTTTAAATGCTGTTAATTTATGGATTACATTATTTCAATATAATGAATTAATAATCAATATGCGTCAGCAAGGAGATAATTCATACCGTGAATTATTGTCGCGAATTCGTATTGGTTTAGTGACAAAATCTGATTGTAAAATTCTAGAGAGTAGAAAAATATCTTTCAAAGCTGATTCTTTCGAATCTAGATTAAATGAATTATGTGATTTTATTAACAGTTTATCATCGGACACTGTTTGTTTATTTCCTACTTGTAATATGTGTGATGTCCTTAATAATGCAATGTTAAGTCGCATTACTTCCAAAGAAATATTATTAATTGCTGAAGATACGATTGATTGTACATCATATGTAAAAAAGAAAGTATTAAAAGTATTGTCAAATAACGATGATGATAGTTCTCGAACAGCTAGACTTTCAAAACAAATTACAATTAAAATTGGAGCAAAAGTTATGATTCGGCGTAACATCGATGCCAGTTTGGGTCTTGTAAACGGTACAATTGCTAAAGTAATTTCAATTGTACGAGAAACATCTCCTGATGACGTAGAAAAGATTAAACTTCTTTTACCATCAGGTTTAGAATATGAAATTGAAAGAGTAACGGCTAAATTTCAGGTATTGGATAGAGCGTATGTGATTCGGAAACAATTTCCATTATCTTTAAGTTATGGCATCACTATTCATAAAAGCCAAGGATTAAGTTTGCAAAGTGTTGTTATGGATATTGGCAACTCTGTATTTAGTTGTGGTCAAATTTATGTTGCCTTGTCGCGAGTAACATCTCTAGAAGGAGTGCATTTAATAAACTTTGATCCTTCAGCAGTAATAACTAACAAAAAAGTTATTATTGAATATAATCGTTTAAAACAGATATACAATCCGAAAGCAGAAATGATTGCTGTGTCAAAAGAACGTTGTCGTAAAGTAAAAGATGTTCCATGGGCGTTACCAAAAATAGTTACTTCTGTTCAAAAATCAAATTCAGATCGAAAAATTCAACATACGGTTTCAAATAAAAGAATTCAAAGCACTGCTTGGATCATACGTGGTTTTCAGAATACAGACAAGATTTCATGTTATGCAAATACAGTATTGCAATGTTTATTACATTTAAATATTATTAGGCAGCAGTTGATTAATTGCAATAAAACAGACGTTTTACGTATATTAATGCATCGATATGAAAATGGAAAGCGTAATCTAAATACATATGCAATACGGCAATGTTTAGGAGAATATTTTTCGAGTATGGTAAGACAAAACGCGTACGATTTTCTTACGGCACTTTGCGAAAAATATGATTGCATTACAAATTTGATACAACATCAAGTAACTTCTACCAAGCGATGCAAAACATGTGGTAATACAAAAACTATTGTTGAAAATAATATTGCTATTTCAATTTTCCTTGATAATTTAAAGAAAAAAAGTTGTAATCTTAATGAATTATTAAATTCTACATTTTCACATTGGTTTTACTTACACAACGAATCATGTGAATATTGTACTGGAACTGATCAAATATTAAAAAATGAAGTAACATTAACAAGAGAAATAATTGTTATTCGTTTAATACTATTTTTAGCACAAGATGGTAAATTAATAAAAGCAGAAAACAAATTTAATTTATGTGCTGTTCCAACAACTAAAGTATTAATAGCGGGACAATTGTACAAGACGATGAGTGCTATACTTTATGATAGTTCGTGCACCGATGAAGGTCATTATGTAAGCATATGTAGAGAAGGACTATCTAATATTTGGATCGAAATAGATGATGCAGAAGTAAAAAAGAGACAGTGGCCTAGAGGTGCTAAAAATGTTTATATAATATTTTTACAAAAAATAGGTAATAAATAATACTTATAAATTCGATATAAAATAAAGTAGTTATAAAATTCTTCCTAAATAGATTTTTATAATATCAAGTTTATGACTATTACTATTTAATTATTTAATATTGTATTTCAATCAGTCCTATATAAAAAAAGATTTCGTAATATATTAGCAATTTCATGACAACGCTTTACATTCTGCATTATTCGTGAAGTGCAAAAAAATATTTTTTACTTAAAATACAAGATAATTATTTTTATCTATAATAAGCAAAGAGGACCATCGTATTTTGAAATATGAATTGTATACAAAACTATATACAAATACCTTTTTCTTCTGTGTTTCTGAAGAAAATTGTAAGTCAAATGAAACCTTGCACTTTGAGAACGATGTCACTTACTTTTCAGAGTCAAATTGATATATTTTTTTTGTATATTTTAATGATATTTATTTCTCACTTGTATCTTGAATAATTAATATGTAATTTTTTATTGTATATTACGACAAATAATCAGTAAACTTTTTAAGCGTATAGCTTTATTGTAGTTGACCTGAGAACTGTACATTTATAAATTTTACTTAATATACACCCGTTTCGAGCAACAAGGCAAAGTTTTCTGATCAATAACTTACTTTCTGAAAATACAATATAACACAAATCGGAAATTGATACAAAAATTCGAAATTTTACTAAAGAAAGATTGGAGGTTTTTAATTTATACAATTTTCACAACTCTTATTTCAATTATTTATTCTACCCATCGAAAGTTTTTTGAGAGCAGGCCGCCATGTTATTTTTCTGAGTCATTAACAAATTGGTACTCTGGAATTACGAGCAATTATTTTTCATTGTACGGGCTAGTATGAATTTCAAATCAAATCTCTATAAACGACTATTATATTTTGTGCACTAAGAATAACATATCGCACTTATTGTCTAGAATCAAATTGTAATCAGTTTTACTTATATGTATGTATATTCAATGTGAACTTGCACCTTGAATAAAATATCACAGTTACTTTTCATGGAAATATATTATTACTAAATTTAGATAATATACACTTTACGTATGTTCACTTTGAACTGGCACCTTGAATAACATATCAGTTACTTTTCGTGATAATTTATTATTAGATTGTTTAAATTTTTGAGTACTTTCTTTTGAACATGGCCTGACCTTTTCATTTTTATGATTTTTTTAGGATATCACTTACTTTTTAAAGTACAGATATATAGAGCAGCTTTCTAGTAATTCAAATATCACAAATATAGGTATTTTCGATTCTTATTACATAACTTTGTATAAGTAACAATTTATGCAATACAGTTCAAAATAATTGAAATATATGGTATATATGTACATATATATAATATATAATTATATTATACTATACATATATATTTTATTTAATCATATATGTAAATGTTTGTATAATTGTAATAACTTTTAACGATACATTGCACATTTATTTCAATTGCAACAGAATGAATTTATATTCTTGTATGAATATTGAAAATAAAGAATGGGCCCCTCCATCGCCCATTCTCGTGAGAACGCAACCATATATTTTTCTTCGTCTCTCCGATTTTAACACGACATACATATTTCTGTCTGATAATTTTTTTCTTGATGATACTTTTTGAAATGTCATGAAGCCTAGGTCAAATTAGAAACTTATTGCACTCGTTTTAATGCAGCGCTTACAGCAGCTTTTATAAAGCGCCAGAGCAGCCGATATTTTATTTTGGCGCTTACGGCAACTTTTATACAGCGCTAGAACAGTTGATGTTTTAATGTAGCGTTTACGGCAGCCTTTATACAGCGCCATTATTTAATCTGTTTTAAGAACAATATTTATGCCCCTTGTGCTCCTTTGGGCCATTTTTTCTCGAACACTTCCATATCATTAGAGTAATACCATTCCGATTTTGTGTCAGCTCTCAACATACACGTGTAGTGACCACGATTCATTTCTTCACCTTCGTGAAATATAGCGCTTATTAGCTTGTACTTTTTTTATTAATCGTGATATTACTCGTCGGCACGGCGGTCATTCGATTGTTGATAATTTTTTTAGAAGCACCGTTTATAAAAGTATATAAATTGAGCTGTATTACTACGACGGATAAAGTTGATTCGATTACGGTTTTCTTTTTCAACACGGTGCCCTTACATTCGTTACAATTGCCGTTTATCGTTTTCCATTTAGAAAATTCTACATTAATCAAACTTTGTAGAGTGACACCTTTTTTCCTTTTTAATGTCGAATGTATAGGTAATATTAACAAACTACTGCTTTCCAGCTTAGTTACATTGTAATTACATTTGACATTCGAGCAACATGTTACGTGCTTTAATTCGAGTTTTAATACATCATTGATGTCGGAATACGTCGACATTAGAGCCGTAAAAAATTCCGAAACATCTTGTTGTGTTCGTTCTTCGAAGCGTTTTCCGACAGATCTTCTAACCGCTTGAATGTTGCAATATTTACGTTCACCATACGCGCAGATAGCATCAATCAATGCATTCGATGCTTTATTTTTCAGTATTTGTTGCCTAATACGTACGCAATGAAACGCACATTGTAATATTACACTAGCGTAACACGAAACAGCATCGTTATTGCAAAGGCCATATATTTTCCACGTAACTATACTTTCTGGTTCCTCACAATCATAATTCTGCATATCATCAATGATATTAGGGATATCCCATCGACGATCGTACATTTTCACAACCTTTTTCTCGGACGGATTGATTTGTGGCAGTTCAGATTTGAATATAGATCTCAGTCGATTATATTCTACAATGGCTCTCGAGTTTGCTTTAACTGATGCTGGATTGAAATTTATAAAATGTAGGCCTTCCAATTTACTTACTCGTGACAAACCTACATAGGCTTGATTATCACTGAATACAGTCGTTCCTAAATCCATCATTGCATTGTTACATGTAATTCCTTCGATTATAAATAATTCGACATTCTTTAATTTGTCTCTCAAAGTTTTCAAGACCATGTCTGACAATTGCGTATATTTTAGTGTAGATTCATGACTAACCGGTAGTTGAAACATTCTATGGATTGTCAAGCCATCGATATTGAATGCTGCGATACCCGTGGAAGCAGATATGGCAGTCGTTTTTTCCAAATTTATTCTGATCCAATGTTTAATCGTTTCAAATAGAAAACTTTTCCCTGTACCACCCTCGCCACTTACGTACAGTCGCAGAATCTGATTCTTATCTTGTAAAACTTGGCATACTCCATCAAAGACTCTTTTCTGGTCTTTGTTCAATTGCGACATCATTTGCGATAAATCAATCGGGTCGTCAATCTTACCAAAATCTTCCAGATCTTTCATCGCGTCGTCAGCTTCTATCGGATTACAATCCAGTTCATCGTCATCGGATTTGTCTCTGTCTGCTGTTTTCAGATCATTTTCGCGCTTCTCGATTAATTCAGCAACGTTCTCAAAAACTTTCTGTATTTCTTCGAGCCTTTCGTGATATTTCATTGCCTTCGTTAAAACAGACTCTGAATTTTTAAAGACATCCGTGTAAGTCTCGAATGTACCTTTGAGTTCACTCAAATCTCTCCATGGTTTGAACAGAAGAAGCAGCGAGTAAAAGTATTTTTCGGGCTCAGTTTTTATATTAAATCGATAATGGTTAATTAAATAACCCTTTTTTCGTTTTTTTAAAAATAAACCCGATGCCAGTTTGTAACACTTGACTTCGTCATTATTTGACATCTGTTTCGTAATTTCCCAGAATCTGGCAAAATCGTACAAATTCAATGATTCTAATTCCTGAGGTCTATTTGGATAGTAATCATCGATGAGTGACGAACAGTAAATATTTGTAGAATTTTTATTGAGAGCTTAAATTTCATTAAATGTTTTAACTTTTCTATTTCTCACCTCATTAACATCGATCCATTTGACCATGGTATCATTATCCGTACCGTACAAGGGATTCCCTAATAGTGTATCCGCAGCTTCTAAAGCACCGCATTCTCTGTTATTTAATGAACGCATTGCAAAATTCCACAGTTTCGATGCCAAGGACTTATTCGAATCTATCACTTCAAAGTCTGTATTGCATTTTTCCGACTTTGTCGTGTATTTTGTTAAATATGAGTTTAAAAACTCTGATTTTTCTCTAATAAATTGTATGTCCATATTTCCCTTCCAGGCTAATTTGATAGACGGATTATAATCATTTATAAACCTTTCCGACTCCTTGCGAGGAAGATCGTACAATCTGCTCTTACTGCGTAAATTTTTTCTACCGACTATCGAAGTGATAACGTCTCTTAAAACGAAATTCTCAGTAACTGGCCGAGGAAAATCGAACCGACACTTTCTGTATATATTAGTTTCCGTTTTTTTCGTACGCATGCAATACGAGTTATGTTTATGATTCTGATCACTTATTACCGTATCGTACAACGTTGGCGAAACATTTTCATCTGGAATTTCACACGTTACGTATTTTTTAATAAACGTAGCAACTTCTTCATCCGGCGATTTTCCTAATACTGGAGCATCTTTTATCCAAATCATACAATGCATGTGCTGGATACTTCTACGTTGATATTCCAGTCGCCAAAAGTAATGAATAACCTTTCCTATTGGATTATCGGACGAACAAATAAAATCAATCATGGCTTTGAATTTTATGCACATGAATCTAGAAGTACTTACAGGATCGTATGCGATTAGTTCGCTGATGCCTAACTTCTCTTTATCGGGATTCATATCTCGTAAATATTCACCCAAATCGGACCATTTCCATTCACTAGGACTCAAAGTCAAAAACCACGTCGCTGGACCGTAATGCAAAGTCATGCATTTTACATTATTGGACGGTTGTCGCCAAAATTGATCCGTATTTCTCAATTTTGCGAAAATACTCATTAAATTCGATTCTAATTGGTAACCTTTCAATTCGTTCAAGTATCTACCAGCAGTGTATCTCTCTCGTGGGTTAGTAACCATCATCGTATAATAGATACCACTTTTCAACTGTCAGTAGTTAGCATCATTGAGAAGGAAGAACAGATACTGCAGATTCAACCTGAATCTACTATGTTTCGACATCAATCGTGTTCTAATAAATAAATATTCCGGTAATGCAAAGTTTCTATCTTCTCGTTGTCCATTGACACCATCAGGATATAAATCAGGGAAACACATGACATCCAGATATTTATAACGATTATCCATTGGAAAATCTTCAATTTTTACCATTTGATAAAGCTTCAATGCAGATTCGTTATCGATTCTTTTCGCGTGTATTGGGTATATTGTATACTGATCGTTAATATCCGAATGTTCAGTGATTTGTGTGAGAAAAGCCGTACGTTTTAAAACGGTTTGATCATTATTATTTTTGTTTTGCTGTACATTGTACAAATTCAATGCTGGTAATTCCTCAACCACCTCATTTATTTCGTCATTGTCGCTTTCCTTATCGACAATCCTATATTCTGTTTCCTGCAACTTATCCTTTAATAGATCATCAGATGACGCTGGAAGACGAATTTTTGAGTAATGAGGATTATTTTCTTTCAACCATTGTAAAGCCTTATACATTTTATTAATATCTACCAAATTTTCCCAAACCACTTTAGATTTCTTGGGTATACCTCGAACGTGAATGTGCAACTCGTGATTCAAATTTATAGGATCTTCCGGAGGACATACCTTATCCAATGTTTCTTGTAAAGGCAGAGACAAATGAAATGTTCTACCTTTTCCTAAACAGAGTTCGATTATATAAGTTTCTTGATTTAAAATGTGCTATATTTAAATCATTTAATTATTTTTTTCGTTCAAGTACATTTAACAGCAAAAACTGCATATACGTAGGTATGTATTTGACTCTACTGCCATTACTTGAAACAAATACATTATTCGATATTAACAAATTGGAACTCTGGAATTACGAGTAATTATTTTTCATTGTACAGACTAGGTTTAAATTTTTGAGGACCTTCTTTTGAACATGGCTTGACCTTTTCATTTTTATGATTTTTTGGAGATAGGGTGAGAGAGGACGAATAAGGGTAAGAGAAGACGAGATAGGCGAAAGAGGGTGAAAGAGAACGAAAGAGGGTGAGAAAAGACGTACGAGGGTGAAAGAGGTGAGAGAGGGTGAGAAAGGACGAAAGAGGGTGAAAGAGGACGAAAGAGGTCGAAAGAGGGTGAGAGAGAACGAAAGAGGGTGAAAGAGGACAAAAGAGGGTGAGAGAGGACGAAAGAGTGTGAAAGAGGTCGAAAGAGGATGAGAGAGGGCGAAAGAGAGTGAGAAAGAATGAAAGAGAATGAGAGAGGACGAAAGAGAGTGAAAGAAGGTGAAAGAGGACGAAAGAGGGTGAAAGAGGGTGAGAAAGAATAAAAGAGGGTGAAAGAGGACGAAAGAGAGTGAAAGAGGACGAAAGAGGGTGAGAGGGAATGAAAAAGGGTGAAAGAGGACGAAAGAGGATGAAAGAGGGTGAGAGAGGACGAAAGAGGGTGAGGTAGGACGAAAGAGGGTGAAAGAGGACGAAAGAGGGTGAGAGGACGAAAGAGGGTGAAAGAGGACGAAAGAGGGTGAGAGGGAATGAAAGAGGGTGAGAGAGAATGAAAGAGGGTGAGAGAGGACGAAAGAGGGTGAAAGAGGCGAAAGATGGTGAAAGAGGACGAAAGAGAGTGAAAGAGGACGAAAGAGGACGAAAGAGGGTGAAAGAGGCGAAAGATGGTGAAAGAGGACGAAAGAGGGTGAAAGAGGACGAAAGAGGGTGAAAGAGGGTGAGAGAGGACGAAAGAGGGTGAGGTAGGACGAAAGAGGGTGAAAGAGGACGAAAGAGGGTGAGAGGTCGAAAGAGGGTGAAAGAGGACGAAAGAGGGTAAAAGAGGACGAAAGAGAGTGAAAGAGGACGAAAGGGGGTGAGAGGGAATGAAAGAGGGTGAAAGAGGGTGAGAGGGAATGAAAGAGGGTGAGAGAGGACGAAAGAGGGTGAAAGAGGCGAAAGATGGTGAAAGAGGACGAAAGAGGGTGAAAGAGGGCGAAAGAGGGTGAAAGAGGACGAAAGAGGATGAAAGAGGGCAAAAGAGGGTGAAAGAGGACGAAAGAGGGTGAAAGAGGGTGAGAGAGGACGAAAGAGGGTGAGAGAGGACAAAAGAGGGTGAAAGAGGCGAAAGAGGGGTGGGAGTGGTGGTGGGGGTAGAAGCGTGGGGCGGGATGTGGGAGGGAAAGGGGTGGGTGGAAGTTGAGGGAGGTGTGAGTGAAAGGTGAGAAGAGATTTATATATATATATATAATCCTGATGACGTCAGCGGACGCGGACAGAGAAGAAGAAGAAGAAAAAGAAGAAGAAGAAGAAGAAGACGACGTTACTTCATTTTTCATGAAAAACGTCACTTTTTGACCGCTTGTATCTCCAGAACGGCTTGACCGATTTTATTTTTTCTTGGCTCAAATTACTCGTGGCAATGCCGCCTTTCAGGTTATATTACGTGCAATTCAAAATTTTTTATATTTTAGTAGTTCTACACCCCCAAAAAATGGACTTTGATGGTGCAGGATAAGGAGACTTGTAGTGTCTTTTAAGGTCTTTTAGGGTTTAAACATGGCCGGAGATACTACCGCGTCTCCTAATATGCCTTTGTGTGGTTAAAAAATTCCTGATAGAATTAGCTACCGAAATCGGTAGTATCTCCGGCCATGTTTAAACCCTAAAAGACCTTAAAAGACACTACAAGTCTCCTTATCCTGCACCATCAAAGTCAATTTTTTGGGGGTGTAGAACTACTAAAATATAAAAAATTTTGAATTGCACGTAATATAACCTGAAAGGCGGCATTGCCACGAGTAATTTGAGCCAAGAAAAAATAAAATCGGTCAAGCCGTTCTGGAGATACAAGCGGTCAAAAAGTGACGTTTTTCATGAAAAATGAAGTAACGTCGTCTTCTTCTTCTTCTTCTTCTTTTTCTTCTTCTTCTTCTCTGTCCGCGTCCGCTGACGTCATCAGGATTATATATATATATATAAATTTCTTCTCACCTTTTCACTCACACCTCCCTCAACTTCCACCCACCCCTTTCCCTCCCACATCCCGCCCCCCGCTTCTACCACCACCACCACTCCCACCCCTCTTTCGCCCTTTCAACTCTTTTGTCCTCTTCTCACCTCTTTTCGTCCTCTTCACCCTCTTTCTTCACCCTCTTCGTCTTCTTTCACCCTCTTTGCCACTCTTTCATCCTCTTTCGTCCTTTTCACCCTCTTTCGCCTCTTTCACCCTCTTTCGTCTCTTTCAACATATTTCGCCTCTTTCACCTCTTTCGTCCTATCTCACCTTTTCATTCCTCACACCTCTTTCACCTTTTCATTACACTTCAACCCCTTTTCGTCCTCTTTCACTTCTTGTACTTTGTCCCTCTTTCGTCACCATCTTTCACCTCCCCTCTTTAGAACTCTCAACACTCTTTCGTCATCTTCAACTTCTTTATTACCACCACCCTTTGTACTTCAAAACTTTACCCTTTTGTTTTTTAACTTTGTTCTTTTAATTTTCATCTCTTTAGGATATTCAATTTCGCCGAAACACTCGCCTCTCAACCTATTCTTTAACCTTTCACCCTCACCCTCTTTGTCTTTAAACCCCGCCCAACCCCGCCCACCTTTGACCCCCCACCGCCCAACCCCACATCTTTCGCTAACCCCAAAACCACCCCGCCCACCTATTTGTCTTTTATTTTTTTCTTTAAATCTTTAAATTTCGTCCTTTTAACTTTTTTTCCTTTTCTCCTTTTCTTTTATTTTTATCTTTTCGCCCTTTATCCTCCTTTGATTTTAAATTTTGTTTCTCAACCCCTTTTTGTTTTAAACCCTTTTCTTTTCTTCCCCTCTTTGACCTCTTTCGTCCTTTTCCCCTTTTGTCCTTTTTCAACCTCTTCACCTTTTCACCCTCGTACGTCTTTTCTCACCCTCTTTCGTTCTCTTTCACCCTCTTTCGCCTATCTCGTCTTCTCTTACCCTTATTCGTCCTCTCTCACCCTATCTCCAAAAAATCATAAAAATGAAAAGGTCAAGTCATGTTCAAAAGAAGGTCCTCAAAATTAAACCTAGTCTGTACAATGAAAAATAATTACTCGTAATTCCAGAGTTCCAATTTGTTAATATCGAATAATGTATTTGTTTCAAGTAATGGCAGTAGAGTCAAATACATACCTACGTATATGCAGTTTTTGCTGTTAAATGTACTTGAACGAAAAAAATAATTAAATGATTTAAATATAGCACATTTTAAATCAAGAAACTTATATAATCGAACTCTGTTTAGGAAAAGGTTAGAACATTTCATTTGTCTCTGCCTTTACAAGAAACATTGGATAAGGTATGTCCTCCGGAAGATCCTATAAATTTGAATCACGAGTTGCACATTCACGTTCGAGGTATACCCAAGAAATCTAAAGTGGTTTGGGAAAATTTGGTAGATATTAATAAAATGTATAAGGCTTTACAATGGTTGAAAGAAAATAATCCTCATTACTCAAAAATTCGTCTTCCAGCGTCATCTGATGATCTATTAAAGGATAAGTTGCAGGAAACAGAATATAGGATTGTCGATATAAAGAAAGCGACAATGACGAAATAAATGAGGTGGTTGAGGAATTACCCAGCATTGAATTTGTACAATGTACAGCAAAACAAAAATAATAATGATCAAACCGTTTTAAAACGTACGGCTTTTCTCACACAAATCACTGAACATTCGGATATTAACGATCAGTATACAATATACCCAATACACGCGAAAAGAATCGATAACGAATCTGCATTGAAGCTTTATCAAATGGTAAAATTGAAGATTTTCCAATGGATAATCGTTATAAATATCTGGATGTCATGTGTTTCCCTGATTTATATCCTGATGGTGTCAATGGACAACGAGAAGATAGAAACTTTGCATTACCGGAATATTTATTTATTAGAACACGATTGATGTCGAAACATAGTAGATTCAGGTTGAATCTGCAGTATCTGTTCTTCCTTCTCAATGATGCTAACTACTGACAGTTGAAAAGTGGTATCGATTATACGATGATGGTTACTAACCCACGAGAGAGATACACTGCTGGTAGATTACTTGAACGAATTGAAAGGTTACCAATTAGAATCGAATTTAATGAGTATTTTCGCAAAATTGAGAAATACGGATCAATTTTTGGCGACAACCGTCCAATAATGTAAAATGCATGACTTTGCATTACGGTCCAGCGACGTGGTTTTTGACTTTGAGTCCTAGTGAATGGAAATGGTCCGATTTGGGTGAATATTTACGAGATATGAATCCCGATAAAGAGAAGTTAGGCATCAGCGAACTAATCGCATACGATCCTGTAAGTACTTCTAGATTCATGTGCATAAAATTCAAAGCCATGATTGATTTTATTTGTTCGTCCGATAATCCAATAGGAAAGGTTATTCATTACTTTTGACGACTGGAATATCAACGTAGAAGTATCCAGCACATGCATTGTATGATTTGGATAAAAGATGCTCCAGTATTAGAAAAATCGCCGGATGAAGAAGTTGCTACGTTTATTAAAAAATACGTGTGAAATTCCAGATGAAAATGTTTCGCCAACGTTGTACGATACGGTAATAAGTGATCAGAATCATAAACATAACTCGTATTGCATGCGTACGAAAAAAACGGAAACTAATATATACAGAAAGTGTCGGTTCGATTTTCCTCGGCCAGTTACTGAGAATTTCGTTTTAAGAGACGTTATCACTTCGATAGTCGGTAGAAAAAATTTACGCAGTAAGAGCAGATTGTACGATCTTCCTCGCAAGGAATCGGAAAGGTTTATAAATGATTAAAATCCGTCTATCAAATTAGCCTGGAAGGGAAATATGGACATACAATTTATTAGAGAAAAATCAGAGTTTTTAAACTCATATTTAACAAAATACACGACAAAGTCGGAAAAATGCAATACAGACTTTGAAGTGATAGATTCGAATAAGTCCTTGGCATCGAAACTGTGGAATTTTGCAATGCGTTCATTAAATAACAGAGAATGCGGTGCTTTAGAAGCTGCGGATACACTATTAGGGAATCCCTTGTACGGTACGGATAATGATACCATGGTCAAATGGATCGATGTTAATGAGGTGAGAAATAAAAAAGTTAAAACATTTAATAAAATTTAAGCTCTCAATAAAAATTCTACAAATATTTACTGTTCGTCACTCATCGATGATTACTATCCAAATAGACCTCAGGAATTAGAATCATTGAATTTGTACGATTTTGCCAGATTCTGGGAAATTACGAAACAGATGTCAAATAATGACGAAGTCAAGTGTTACAAACTGGCATCGGGTTTATTTTTAAAAAAACAAAAAAAGGGTTATTTAATTAACCATTATCAATTTAATATAAAAACTGAGCCCGAAAAATACTTTTACTCGCTGCTTCTTCTGTTCAAACTATGGAGAGATTTGAGTGAACTCAAAGGTACATTCGAGACTTACACGGATGTCTTTAAGAATTCAGAGTCTGTTTTAACGAAGGCAATGAAATATCACGAAAGGCTCAAAGAAATACAGAAAGTTTTTGAGAACGTTGCTGAATTAATCGAGAAGCGCGAAAATGATCTGAAAACAGCAGACAGAGACAAATCCGATGACGATGAACTGGATTGTAATCCGATAGAAGCTGACGACGCGATGAAGAATCTGGAAGATTTTGGTAAGATTGACGACCCGATTGATTTATCGCAAATAATGTCGCAATTGAACAAAGACCAGAAAAGAGTCTTTGATGGAGTATGCCAAGTTTTACAAAATAAGAATCAAATTCTGCGACTGTACGTAAGTGGCGAGGGTGGTACAGGGAAAAGTTTTCTAATTGAAACGATTAAACATTGAATCAGAATAAATTTGGAAAAAACGACTGCCATATCTGCTTCCACGGGTATCGCAGCATTCAATATCGATGGCTTGACAATCCATAGAATGTTTCAACTACCGGTTAGTCATGAATCTACACCAAAATATACGCAATTGTCAGACATGGTCTTGAAAACTTTGAGAGACAAATTAAAGAATGTCCAATTATTTATAATCGAAGGAATTACTAGTAACAATGCAATGATGGATTTAGGAACGACTGTATTCAGTGATAATCAAGCCTATGTAGGTTTGTCACGAGTAAGTAAATTGGAAGGCCTACATTTGATAAATTTCAATCCAGCATCAGTTAAAGCAAACTCGAGAGCCATTGTAGAATATAATCGACTGAGATCTATATTCAAATCTGAACTGCCACAAATCAAACCGTCCGAGAAAAAAGTTGTGAAAATGTACAATCGTCGATGGGATATCCCTAATATCATTGATGATATGCAGAATTATGATTTTGAGGAACCAGAAAGTATAGTTACGTGGAAAATATATAGCCTTTGCAATAACGATGCTGTTTCGTGTTACGCTAATGTAATATTACAATGTGCGTTTCATTGCGTACGTATTAGGCAACAAATACTGAAAAATAAAGCATCGAATGCATTGATTGATGCTATCTGCGCGTATGGTGAACGTAAATATTGCAACATTCAAGCGGTTAGAAGATCTGTCGGAAAACGCTTCGAAGAACGAACACAACAAGATGTTTCGGAATTTTTTACGGCTCTAATGTCGACGTATTCCGACATCAATGATGTATTAAAACTCGAATTAAAGCACGTAACATGTTGCTCGAATGTCAAATGTAATTACAATGTAACTAAGCTGGAAAGCAGTAGTTTGTTAATATTACCTATACATTCGACATTAAAAAGGAAAAAAGGTGTTCTGTCACTAACAAAGTTTGATTAATGTAGAATTTTCTAAATGGAAACGATAAACGGCAATTGTAACGACTGTAAGGGGCACCGTGTTGAAAAAGAAAACCGTAACGAATCAACCTTTATCCGTCGTAGTAATACAGCTCAATTATATACTTTTATAAAACGGTTGCTTCTAAAAAAATTATCAACAATCGAATGACCGCCGTGCCGACGAGTAATATCACGATTAATAAAAAAAAGTACAAGCTAATAAGCGCTATATTTCACGAAGGTGAAGAAATGAATCGTGGTCACTACACGTGTATGTTGAGAGCTGACACAAAATCGGAATGGTATTACTACTGATATGGACAAGTGTTCAAGAAAAATGGCCCAAAGGAGCACAAGGGCATTAATATTCTAGAACAAATTTAAATATGGCGTGTATAAAGGCTGCCGTAAACGCTACATTAAAAATCAACTGTTCTAGCGCTGTATAAAAGTTGCCGTAAGAGCCAAAATAAACTATCGGCTGCTCTGGCGCTTTATAAAAGCTGCTGTAAGCGCTGCATTAAAATGAGTGCAATAAGTTTCTAATTTGACCCTAGGCTTCATGACATTTCAAAAAGTATCATCAAGAAAACCAATTATCCGACAGAAATATGTATGTCGTGTTAAAATCGGCAGAGACGAAGAAAAATATATGGTTGCGTTCTCACGAGAATGGGCGATGGAGCGGGCCACCTATTGTCACTTGTTTTATTTCGTCACCTTATTCCATACCAAGCCAATACTAATCATCGTAATTCACACGTTCTGCAATCATGACCA